>NC_060148.1:1500000-1595000 GCF_021461385.2 Schistocerca piceifrons
ATAAGCATCCTTGAAAGGAAGCTGATGCCAACCATCGGGAAATGGTGACACCAAACAGAAGCCACGGAATAAATGGGAGCTGTTGGAGACTTAGAGAAAGCTTTTGACAATGTTGACTGCAATACTCTGTTTCAAATTCTAAAGGTGGCAGGGGTAAAAAACAGGGAGCGAAAGGCAATTTACAGTTTGTACAGAAACCAGATGGCAGTAATAAGAGTCGAGGGGCATGAAAGGGAAGCAGTGGTTGGGAAGGGAGTGAGACAGGGTTGTAGCCTATCCCCGATGTTATTCAATCTGTATATTGAGCAAGCAGTAAAGGAAACAAAAGAAAAACTGGGAGTAGGAATTAAAATCCACGGAGGAGAAATAAAAACTTTGAGGTTCGCCGATGACATTGCAGTTCTGTCAGAGACAGCAAAGCACCTGAAAGAGCAGCTGAACGGAATGGACAGTGTCTTGAAAGGAGGATATAAGATGAACATCAACAAAAGCAAAAAGAGGATAACGGAATGTAGACGGATTAATTCGGGTGATGTTGAGGGAATTAGATTAGGAAATGACACACTTAAAGTAGTAAAGGAGTTTTGCTATTTGGGGAGCAAAATAACTGAGGATGGTCGAAGTAGAGAGGATATAAAAGTGTAGACTGGCAATGGCAAGGAAAGCGTTTCTGAAGAAGAGAAATTTGTTAATAACGAGTATAGAGATTTATGTGTCAGAGGTCTTTTTTGAAAGTATTTTTATGGAGTGTAGCCATGTATGGAAGTGATACGTGGACGATAAATAGTTTAGACAAGAAGAGAATAGCTTTCGAAATGTGGTGCTACAGAAGAATGCTGAAGATTCGATGGGTAGATCACATAACTAATTAGGAGGTATTGAATAGAATTGGGGAGAAGTGAAATTTGTGGCACAACTTGACTACAAGAAGGGATCGGTTGGTAGGGCATGTTGTGAGGCATCAAGAGATCACAAATGTAGCATTGCAGGGCAGTGTGGAGGATAAAAATCGTAGAGGGAGACCAAGAGATGAATACACTAAGCAGATTCAGAAGGATGTAGGCTGCAGTAGGTACTGGGAGATGAAGAAGCTTGCACAGGATAGAGTAGCATGGAGAGCTGCACCAAACCAGTCTCTGGGCTGAAGACCACAACAAAATTATGCTGTTCATATATTAGACTACGTACAACTAGTTTTGACGTGTTGGTCAAACACAGAGCGCGTTTGGCTTCTTGGAGAGAAATTTTGATTGACGTGAGATTTGTCAAGATGGCGGACGTTGACTTCGCCGACTTTCCGCCGCTTCTGTTTATTGAGAAACCGTTTCGATTAAAATTTGTCACTGTAATGCGAGTTGCCGCAATTGTAGAGTCATCGTCAAATGTTAAAGCAAAAGGACGCTGGCAGTTACGAAAATGGTAGAGATGATGCGTCTTTTCCAGCCATATGTTATGGAGGAACACTTAACAGAAAAATCGGGATTCTACGCACAACATACAACCGGGGGTGCAGTGAAACATAAAGAATTGGAGGCTCTCCGGTTTTGCGACGGACGGTGTATGTGTTGCCGCGTTGTCGTTTAGAGAAAGGAGCGGAAGTAAATATATTTTCGCATAACCGTGTTTTTCTTTTTCAGTGTGACAGCGAAATTAAGTACAAGTAATTAGGCGAGCGACGTGGGGCAGTGGTTAAGCACTGGACTCGCATTCGGGAGGACGACGGTTCAATCCCTCGTCGGACCATCGTCATTTAGGTTTTCCGTGATTTCCCTAAATCGCTCCAGGCAAATGCCTTTGACAGGGCACAACCGACTTGCTTCCGCATCCTTCCGTAATCCGATGAGACCGATGACGTCGCTGTTTGGTGTCTTTCCCCGAAAGCAACCCAACCCTCCGAGTAATTATGAGATCGTCTGGTTACTCGGAGGAAGTTGACGCAGTCCCCGGGTCCTGAGTGTAATCTTTGCTTCGGCAGAGCTTCAGCCATTCCGTGGAACAGCGTCTCGATTTCTTCTTCTTGTTCTTCACACGCAGCGTCAAAGTAAATGCAATAAATGCTTCGTCCCTCCACTGGTGACCATTGCTACTAGCATCAAAATCCTTGACGACACGAACGGTGTCTATTCCGAAAGTGAGATTACGTTTGACGAATTCTGTTGGTATTTGAACGACCCTTTTTGACAGTTCCGTGGATTGGACTGAAGGAATGTGAGAAATAAGCCTCATCGGTCGGTTACAATGTACCGGGTGATCAAAAAGTCAGTATAAGTTTGAAAACTGAATAAATCACGGAATAATGTAGATAGAGAGGTACAGATTGACACATGCTCGGAATGACACGGGGTTTTATTAGAACCAAAAAAACACAAAAGTTCAGAAAATGCCCGACACATGGCACTTCATCTGATCAGAATAGCAATAATTAGCATAACAAAGTGAGACAAAGCAAAGATGATGATCTTTACAGGTAATGCTCAATATGTCCACCATCATTCCTCAACAATAGCTGTAGTCGAGGAATAATGTTGTGAAGAGCACTATAAAGCATGTCCGGAGTTACGCTGAGGCATTGGCGTCGGATGTTGTCTTTCGGCATCCCTAGAGATGTCGGTCGATCACGATACACTTGCGACTTTAGGTAACCCCAAAGACAGTAATCGCACGGACTGAGGTCTGGGGACCTGGGAGGCCAAGCATGACGAAAAGTGGCGGCTGAGCACACGATCACCACCAAACGACGCGCGCAGGAGATCTTTCACGCGTCTAGCAATATGGGGTGGTTCTAATGAAACCTCATGTCATTCCAAGCATGTGTGTCAATTTTTACCTCTGTATGTACATTATTCCATGGTTTATTAAGTTTTCAAATTCATACTGACTTTTTGATCACCCGGTACCCGTCGTCTAAGATTTGAAACAGGCCTCACTTGAAGCCAGAATGTGCACCTGCACCTCACGCGCCCCCTGCCGGTCCGGTGTGAGGTGTGTGGCAGGGGGCACTCGCGACTGTCGCAGCGCGGGGTGAGCGGATCGCCGACGCGATGACGTCACGGCGCGCTATCGCTTTCGGTCGCTCGGCGCCTCTGCTCAGCTCAGCTCAAAGTGGGTCGCCGATAATCCGCAAACATCCGGCCCGCACTGTACTCCACTGTACTCTGCCGCCGTCCAGTTGGCGGGCTCGGCTCGAGGCCGCCGACGAGCCGTCCGTAGTGTAAATACGGCGTACTGTGTGCGGAGTCTTTAGCCCGTCTGCACCGAACACGGCGTCCCCCGAGATATCGCCGGCTGCGCGCACAGGGCTGCTAGGTAGGAATGTTCCGTTCGTTTTCAGAGCTCTGCGTTTTCCCGATTACAGGGGGCGGCGCGGGGGGAGGTCAGCGTTTGAAACGGGCACCGCGCAGCGGCCTGTCTCAACTGCTGTGCGGGTCGCGGGTAGCACTCACCTCAGGCTAGGTGAGGAGAGCCCTACGTCAACGCGACGTAGCCGTATCGACTGTTGTGTGCGTCTTGAATCTGCATTAGAAATGGGCGGACTCAAACACGTAACTGTTTCGAAACAAATGAAACAGCACAATGTAATGTTTCGATACGATGTTTCGAAACACTGAAACAGTTTGTGTTTTGTAATCTAATAAACCTACACATTTTATCATCTTGAATGTATACTCTGTAAGTATGTCCACATAAACACAAATGAGGTGCGAGAGCGCTAATGATATCGCAGAAAGCATGAAACTATCACTTGGGCGTCTTGGCAGTTTCGTATTTCCTGCAACAAATGCGCTGCTTTCGTGTCGTGTGACTTTTATACTTTTCAGTCGGCTTGAGGACAGCCATAGCTGAAGACAGAAGAACCACCACGAACGGAACTGGAGGTGGGAGCAAACTGCAGAAACAACGGATATTCTACTGGGATTCCCGCATTCCGTTAGTGTGGGTAATATACCCATCCTGCTAATTTCCATTCACACAAAGGGAATCATTGTGGATAATAGGCACAGCGACTATAGACTCACAGATAACGCCGAATAATTCAAATAAATAACAAAATAATTTTGTCTTTCAAGGTGTTTCGAACTGTTACTATTTCACAATGCGTCCCAGCCCTTCCCGTTCACCATTACACTATCAGTGATATGTCAAACAGATTGCTTGCAATTATACCTACATCAAATTTATGTATGTGTCTAATAACTGTCACTCTACGCCTTTTTTTATTCAAAATGTTGTAGGCTTACTTGCGTTTCTTAATGTGATTACTGTAGATGACCAGAGAAACGTATGTTATAAAAAAAGTGTAATTTAACTGAATGATTTTCACATATTTATTATTTTGAATGTGAATAGTATGCGTTGTTTTATTGTTTGGTTAGTGTTTGTAAAGCAGATGTTACACCATTCCAGAATAGGACAGTCAGCTAGAAACGAAGCTTTATTTTCGGATACCTTAAGCTTCATGCTATTGCTTGTCAAAAAGATTTCGACGCTCTTGAAAGTGTTTCATGAAGTGGTATGTTGTGTTTCAGTACCTGTGGCGAGCCCGAATCTCGTCCGACACAGAGCAGAATGAAACACCACAGCCGGCCGCGGTGGTCTCGTGGTTCTAGGAGCTACAGTCTGGAACCGCGCGACTGCTACGGTCGCAGGTTCGAATCCTGCCTCGGGCATATGGATGTGTGTGATGTCCTTATGTTAGTTAGGTTTAAGTAGTTCTAAGTTCTAGGGGACTGATGACCACAGCTGTTAAGTCCCATAGTGCTCAGAGCCATTTGAACCATTTTTTTGAAACACCACTGTTTCGAAACAGTGAACCACAGCCGTTCCGAAACACTGAAACAGTTCCACGTATCGATACACTGTATCGAAACATAGAAACAGTGGCCAAGTCTAATCTGCATTATTGTTTGTTTGTGTGCTTTCCTTGTCCTATTGTCCGGTGCTGCTAGCCTGCACGTCGTTCTGAACATGGGCTCTGACGGAGATGAGAGAACTTTCGAGCAGATCCACGAAGATAGTCCGAAAGATTTCACTCTCTTTCTTAGTTGGTTTACAGCACGAAGCCAAATTAAATGGAACTAGATGGTTTAATGTTTCTAGCAACATTCGGAATTGTCTTCAGAACCACTTCAATTTCTCAGTTTAACGTTTCTGCCCACATGAATTATGTACAATTCGTTGGATTTTATAAAAATACGAAACACTTTAATTTCTTCCTATGTCACGTTTTTATCCACACGATTTATTCAATATTAATCGGATTGAAAACATGACAAGACACTCCTTTAACTTTCGTTATGGTTATGATTGCTTAAAAAAAAAAATGGTTCAAATGGCTCTGAGCACTATGGGACTCAACTGCTGTGGTCATCAGTCCCCTAGAACTTAGAACTACTTAAACCTAACTAACCTAAGGACATCACACACACCCATGCCCGAGGCAGGATTCGAACCTGCGACCATAGCAGCAGCGCGGCTCCGGACTGGAGCGCCTAGAACCGCACGGCCACCGCGGCCGGCTATATGATTGCTTCATTCAGATATTGGTTACGTTCACGAAACACACAATAACATCCCACATTCTTTTGATTGCACCTTAATAATTAAGTACTTCACTTTTCTGTCGACACGATTTATGCACGATTCATCGGATTTAAAAAGAATGACAAGCTTTTTTTTTATTTCGTTGTGGCTCCTTCGCTCAGACATTAATTATGTTCATGGAATACACAACAACATCGCATATTGTTGGGTCTACATTTAACAATTCATTCAGCGGATGAGCATATCACACAGCTGCTGCCACTTCGTCTGTACACATGTATTCACATTTAGCTCTGACGTTATCGGTAAAACTGCAAAGATCGATATACGTACTCATTTAGTCGATTTAGGTTATTTACGTCACGATGACGTTGCGTTACGTCATTATGACGCAGGGTTCTCCTCACCTAGCGTGAGATGAATGCTACCCGCGGGTCGCGCGCAGTGTTGCCAACTCTTCGAAACGAAATAAGCTAAATGTGTCTAAAATTTAAAAAAAATCTGACGTAAAACAAGGTGTGTAGAAGTATGAAACCGGAACTTTCCCTATAGGTGGTGCTAGCCGTCATTGTAGGGCCCGTGAGACCTAGAGAGCCTGTATAGGCAGATAGTGGCCGCAGGTGGAGCTGCCCGTGATCGGTCGATCAGCTCTGGTGCCATTTTTCTGCCAAACTTCTCTCGCGCTTCCTATGTTCGCCTCGCTTTTGACTTGCATTGAAGTTCAGAGGACTTTTGGAAACGATTAAAAGGTATTCGAATTATTGCGAGACTAGTTATGCGTTGTGCACGCATGTTCGATTTAGTTGTATATCGTTTTTAGTACGTAATTAGCGTCTGCGATCTTAAATACGAGTCGAAATAATGAAACGTTTTGTGATGAAGTCGGCAGGCCTGCGTGTTTGTACGTCAGTAATTGTAGAGTATTGTTTTTGACATCCGTAATTCGTTGTGCAGACGTTCGTAAACGATGCCAGGTTGTGCTGCATTTGGTTGTTCCAATAGAGGCATTACTTTGGTTCCAGTATTATTGCCTGACTGTTGACGCAGGCGAGTTGTAGGCACGTTTTCCGCAGTCGTCGTGGTTGCTGAAACATTATTCGTAGTAAATAATCGTAGGTACTCTCTAAGGCAGTTCTTAATAGGCGTACTTGCTGTGGAGTAGAACGGATACAGTAGTTTTCTTGTTATATTTGGTCGTTATTACAGTAGCCTACATTTAACATTACCTGATTTTTGTAACCTTTTTCGTTTGTTATCTACGAGAGGTATTCAGTAAAGTCGTAAACAGTTGTTTACTTGTGACATGCAAAAAGTTTGAAGACGTGACAAGAAGTAGTAATAAGTCTCACACTTTTTGCACGTCACAAGTAAACAACTACTTACGACTTTCATTCTTCTGACGTAATACAGGTACGTTAAATCTTACGCTCTTCCGATACAAAACAAATGCTATACACTATACTTTTTTGTATTTACGTTACTTTCGTTGCAATATGTCTAGTAAACGATCTTTAAAGGAGACAAAGGCAAGTAACGAATAATTTTTACAGCCACTGTGTTGTACGTAGTAGGCTACTATTCAGATTCAGATTCTTTATTAGTCATTCAGCATTATTACACGCAATAGACTTCGTCAGTTCACTTAGCCTATTAATTTTACAAAATAAATTTTACATATTTAAGTTGATACTGG
Source organism: Schistocerca piceifrons (assembly GCF_021461385.2). NCBI lineage: Eukaryota > Metazoa > Arthropoda > Insecta > Orthoptera > Acrididae > Schistocerca > Schistocerca piceifrons. The sequence goes on from NC_060148.1 coordinate 1,507,235, forward strand.
GCATTTCTAAAAATTCTTCTAATCAATAGAATGGATTAGTTAACAAGAAGTTATGAACATTGTCTTTAAATAATTTGTGAGGCTTGATTGACCTATTTTTAGACAATTTGTTATATATTTTAATTGCCATATGCTTATGACTATTGTTAGTTTCAGCTAATCTATTTTGTGGCAACAGCAGAGAAGCACACGTTCTTGTATAGTAGCCATGCCTTACATTTGTTACACCTAAATTAGCTAGTTCAGTAAGTATGTAGTTAACACTGTCAAGAATATATAAATTAATTACTGTTAAAATTCTATAGTTAATGAACAATGGTTTACAATGTGTTCTATTATCTACCTTAGCCATTACTCTGATTGCTTTCTTCTGGATCAGCATAATTTCATTTATTTTTCTGTTGTTTCCCCAGAGTATTAACCCATACTTTAAAACAGATTGAAAAAAGGCAAAGTACGCTGTCCTTAGGTAGTCAAATGTCACACAACACATCAGTCTCTTGACAACCTAACCACTATGTGATCAACATCAGAGTTCCATGTCACACTGTTGTCAAGTACAATACCTAAAAACTTTGCCTTTTGTTGTTCTATTTTTGTAGTCTTTGATAGACTGAATCACATATTCTGGGTCTTTTCCTCATTTAATAGCAGACCATTGGCATTAAACCATGAGGCTGCATTTTCTTTTGCCAATTTCATATCACTTACAAGGTTATCAAGTACATGGCTTACAGATAGAAAAGTTGTCATCTGCATACGTATATGTGTGAGTATATCATAGCTGTAAAGAAAGGCATTTAACGAATGATTTCGCCGTATTGTCTTGTGCTTTTGGTTCGGTGAGTGTGTACTCCTCTACTCGTTGGCCACACTCTCTCTCTCTCTCTCTCTCTCTCTCTCTCTCTCTCTCTCTCTCTCTCTCGCCCTATACAGGCCCTCTAGTACAGCACTGCGTCTGCTCCCTGTAACGGCCGACGACGAATGTCAACACACAGTAACCCGAGTTCCGTTCCTCGGTGTCTGCTTCAGACCCGTAAACTCGTCGAGTTTTGCGCCCACGAACTAAGATTTGCCGACACCACTGGCTCTCTGTTATTTGGAGAAAACTGCTGCAGACTCAGTCGAATGTACGTCAAAGCATTCGGCGAACATGCTCTTCGAAAAAACGCAGTGTTTCGAGTGGTTAAACGAAAATTCAGAAGCGCTCATTTTGACGTGAGAAGCGACGAGCGCTGGAAAGGGCCGAAGAAGATCGAAGACAACGAATTGCGAGCCTTATTGGATGAAGATGATGAACTAAACAGTAGCTCGGCGGCACAATTCAATGTGACGTAGAAAGCCGTCTGTCTAGACTGAAAGCTATGCGAAAGGTGCGTAAAGTGGGGAAAATAGGTTCCGCACCAGCTGAATCAAAGACACCGACCACATCGAAACACCACTTGCGAAATGCTTCCCGTCAAGTACAAAAGAAAGTCGTTTCTCCTTCGAATAGTGACAGGTGATGGAAAAATGTACATATTTTGAGAATCCTAAGCGTCGTAAACCGTGGGTGAATCCAGGCAAACCGTCGACATCCACTGCCACACCGAATCGCTTTGGAAACAAGACAATGCTCTCTGTGTTTGGTGGGACCGGAAGGGTGTCATGTAGTACGAGCTGCTAAACCCCGGTGAAACCGTTAACACTGATCGCTTCCAACACCAAATGATGGATTTAAATCGAGCATTACGTGAAAAACGACCGGAATGTGGAAAGAGGCAACACAGCCACATTGCTCCGTGACAACGCCGCATCGTACACAGCAAAACGGGACGGGTCAGGGAAACGATCGATCCGTTGAGCTGGGAAATACCAGGGCAGGGGGCTTGTTCTCCAGACACGGTTCCGGGAAATACCAGGGCAGGGGGCTTGTTCTCCAGACACGGTTCCGTCCGACCAGCATCTGCTTGCATCACTGGGACGCGCTCTAGCTAAACAACGCTTCCTGAAAACGCACGAAAACGGCGCTCTAACTGGCTCCCTTCGAAAGAATTTTTTTTTTTACGAGGCATTCATAGCCTGCCTGGGGGGGGGGGAGGGAGGGAGGTGGGGGAAATGTATAAATAGCAGTGGAGATTATTTAGAATACAATATTGTTTATCAGTGTCAAACAACAGACGTGCAGTTATTGCAACCAAATTCAGGTTTCATACTTCTACACCTGGTAACTGTGCAGTTTTATTTTCGCAATAATTACACTGCGTAAGACATCTGAGAGGGGGATGGATGTGTACGAAGACGCAGCTACGTGCGTATTATCAGACAAACCCAACTTTATGAACAACAATTGGATCATACGATATACACAGACAAGCCAAATGTGCACCACGCTGGTACTACTTTGATGGATTTTATTTTCTTTGGAATTATGTTCTTAAATAATTTACTGACATGTACGCGTAGCAGGTATGCAGATGAGCTTAAAAGTACTTCAGGAAGTAACTGTTCTGTGGCATTTTGCATCATACTTGAAATGCATGTATGGCGTTTCATTTTAATGACTTCAGTAGCGGGAGAGAAAATGTGTAGATATTAAAAAATTTAAAGCTTCCCAAAAAACAAAAGAATAAAAATTTAGAGGGTTGCCTCGTGGATCTCGTTAGGACGACGGTTCAATCCCGTCTCCGGCCATCCTGATTTAGCTTTTCCGTGATTTTCCTAAATCGCTTCAGGCAAATGCCGGGATGGTTCCTTTGAAAGGGCACGGCCGATTTCCTTCCCAATCCTTCCCTAATCCGAGCTTGCGCTCCGTCTCTAGTGACCTCGTTGTCGACGGGACGTTAAACACTAACCACCACCACCACATACACTTCATGAGCAGGTGTGCCGGTTTCTTTGGCGCTTCAGGGCAGGAGTGGGCAAAGTAGAAGCAGCTCCCCGTTTAGAGTACCTAGGAAGCACGGCCTCGAAAGAGGTCGCCACTGAGCAGCGAGTACTGAGCAGGACACAGAAAGCGTCCAAGGTGTACACTCGAATCACAAATCTCCTCTGGGACGACAAAATGCCACGAAAAAGCAAAAGCGACTGTGTACCACACGCATTTCATACTAGTCCCAACATACGGTTTAGAATCACGTAACCTAGTGTACAGAGACCTCGGCAGAATTCGGGCGATAGAAATGAACCAAACAACGGGAAAAAGGACACAGTCGGGAATGAGGAGAGTAGAAAAGCAGCTGGTGTTGAGCTTGCTGTTGAGAGTGTCACGAAGAAATGCAGGCTTCAGTGGGATGGGCACGTAATGGGAATCGACAGCAAGAGAGCTGTCAAAAAGCATTGCAGCCTGAACCTCGTCGTAAGAAGACTGCGGGGAAGACCGAGAAAACGCTGGACAGAGACTGTAAGGGCAGATCTGCAGGAGGGAGGACACAAATGGGAAGTTGTTGCGGAAGGAAAACTGGAGTTGGGTGGTGGTGGTTGTGATGATGATGGAGTTGGTGGTGATGGTGGTGGTGGTGGTGATCATCATGATGGAGTTGGTGGTGGTGGTGGTGGTGGTGGTGGTGGTCATGATCATGATGGAGTTGGTGGTGGTGGTGATCGTGGTGGTGGTGGTGGTGGTGGTCATGATCATGATGGAGTTGGTGGTGGTGGTGATCGTGGTGGTGGTGGTGGTGGTGGTGGTGGTGGTGGTGGACGACGCTGTTAGATGGGTAACCTGGAGCGTGACCACAGCAGCAGGAAGCCTTTGAGTGTACAGCAGACGCAGTGGGCGCGAGAGCAGAGCTGGCGGGCTGGTATCGCACCGTAGCGGCCTCCACTCCCCCCGCCGGCTTCCTCAGGAGCAGATACGGCGTATTTTTAGCGGTGCAGCGGCGGGTCGCCGCCTCCGGCCGCTCCAGCACACACACACACACACACACACACACACACACACACACACAGCGGCGACAGCTGAGGGGGCCACACACGCGTCAGCACGCGACGGCACACACACAACCTGGCCAGGTGGCGGCGACCTAGGCACGCAGAGTCCTGAAGCGCGTCGCCGCATCCACCGTGCTTCACACGGCACCATCGCACCATTTCCTCTGCAAACAGAGGCGCAACGAGTCGGGCTCCAATGGAACACTCATCCCCCGCAGCCCCTCCCCCCCAAGTCTACCTGCACTGCTGCCCATTAAAACTGCTACACCACGAAGATGACGTGCTACAGACGCGAAATTTAACCGACAGGGAGAAGATGCTGCGATGTGCAAATGATTAGCTTTTCAGAGCATTCACACAAGGTTGGCGTCTGTGGCGACACCTACAACCGATTTCTCATACACAAACAGCAGTTCACCAGCGTTGCCTCCTGAAACGTTGTTGTGATGCCTCGTGTAAGGAGGAGAAATGCGTACCATCACGTTTCCGACTCTGATAAAGGTCGGATTGTAGCCTATCGCGGTAGCGCTTTATCGTATCGCGACATTGCTGCTCGCGTCGGTCGAGATCCGATGACTGTTAGCAGAATATGGAATCGGTGGGTTGAGGAGGGTAATAAGGAACGCCGTGCTGGATCTCAACGGCCTCGTATCACTAGCAGTCGAGATGACAGGCATCTTATTCGCACGGCTGTAACGGATCGTGCAGCCACGTCTCGATCCCCGAGTCGACAGATGGGGACGTTTGCGAGACGACAACCATCTGCACAAACAGTTCGACGACGTTTGCAGCAGCACGGACTATCAGCTCGGAGACCGTGGCTGCGGTTACCCTTGACGCTGCATCACAGGCAGGAGCGCCTGCAATTGTATACACAACGACGAACCTGGGTGCACGAATGGCAAAACGTCATTTTTCGAATGAATCCAGGTTCTGTTTACAGCATCACGATGGTCGCATCCGTGTTTGGCGACATCACGGTGAACGCACATTGGAAGCGTGTATTCGTCATCGCCATACTGGCGTATCACCCGCCGTGATGGTATGGGGTGCCATTGGTTACACGTCTCGGTCACCTCTTGTTCGCACTGTTAACAGTGGACGTTACATTTCAGACCGGTGGCTCTACCCTCCATTCGATCCCTGCGAAACCGTACATTTCGGCAGGATAATGCACGACCGCATGATGCAGGTCCCGTACGGACCTTTCTGGATACAGAAAATGTTCGACTGCTGCCCTAGCCAGCACATTCTCCAGATCTCTCACCAACTCAAAACGTCTGGTCAATGGTGGCCGAGCAACTGGCTCGTCACAATACGCCAGTCACTACTCATGTTGAACTGTGGTATCGTGTGGAAGCTGCACGGGCAGCTGTACCTGTACACGCCATCCAAGCTCTGTTTGACTCAATGCCCAGGCGTATCGAGGCCGTTATTACGGCCAGAGGTGGTTGTTCTGGGTACTGATGCCTGAGGATCTATGCACCCAAATTGCGTGAAAATGTTATCTCATGTCAGTTCTAGTATAATTTATTTGTCCAATGAATATCCGTCTATCATCTGCATTTCTTCTTGGTGTAGCAATTCTAATGGTCGGTAGTGTAGTCTCTCAATGCTTTGTCAATATGCAACAGGACATAGGTGACGATGACAAGGGAGATACGATATTGCGAGAGGAGTTTGACATAGCACTGAATGACGTAAGGCCTGGGGAATAGACGACCTTTCCTCAAAACTTTTGAAAACCTCGGTACAGCCACCAGCTATAACAACTCTTCCGTGTGGTGTACGAGATGTACGACCCAGGCGAAACATCCTCTAACTTCAGGGAGGACGTAATAACTCCAATTCCGAAGAAATCAGGTGCTGACACGTCAGAATACTTCAGTGGTGAATCGTCGTTGCGAAATACTAACACGATTTCTTTACTGAAGAAAGTAAAAAAACTGGTCGTATCGACCTCTGGGAACATCGGTTTGCGTTCTGGAGAAATGTAGGAACAAGCAGTGCAGTACTGACCCTACTATGTCTCACACAAGATAGGCTAAGGAAAGGCAAACCTACGTCTGCAGAGCATTTCTAGACATACAGAAAGCTTTTGACTCTGTCCACTGGAATTCTCTGTGTGAAATTCTCAACGTAGCAGGGATAAAATGCAGGGAGCGAAAGGCTATTTACAGCTTGTACAGAAACCAGAAGGCAGTTACAAAAGCTCAGGGCATGAAAGCGAAGCAGTGGTCAAGAAAGGAGACAGGATTGTACCCTATCTCCCATCTTGTTCTCTCTGTGGGATAATGGAATGCAGTCGAATTAAATCAGGTGATGCTGAGGGAATTAGATTAGGAAGTGAGACAAAGTAGTAGATGACTTCTGCTGTTGGGGGAGCAAAATAACTGAGGATGGTCGGAGTAGAGAGGATATAAAATGTAGACCGGCAATGGCAAGGAAAGAGAAATCTGTTGACATCGAGGAAAGATTTGTCAGGAAGTCTTTTCTGAAAGTATTTGTATGGAGTGTAGCCATGTATGGAAGTGTAACATGGGCGATACATAGTATAGACAAGAAGGGAATGGAAGCTTTCGAAATGTGGTGCTACAGAAGAATGCTGAAGATTAGGTGGGTAGACCACGTAACTAACGAGGAGGTAGTAAACAGAATAGGGGAGAAGGGGAATCTGCAGCAGAACTTGAGTAGAGGCAATCATCAGTTACAGGACACATTGTCAGACGTCAGGGGATCACCGGTTTAGTGTTGGAGGGAGGGGGCGGGGGCAAAAATCGTGATGAAGGGAAAGAGATGAATACAGTAAGCTGATTGAGTAGTAGTTATTCGGGGATGGAGGCTCGCACTGGATGGAGTAGCATGGAGAGCTGCATCAAACCGCTCCAAAAGACTACAAAAACTGTTTTGAAAATTAATGTTTTATTTATACATTTTGTTAAGCTGATAATAACCTATTTATTATTAGTACAAAGGATAAAGACAACTTTACCCTTATTTATTTCCACAATTTCTGTTTAACTAATGATATGTCATACAATTAATGAAAAAAATTTTATTACGATTTTTCATAATTTCGGCAAGTGGCGCAACAATCAGGCAGTTTTCGCAACGCCGTACTTTTATACTCGAATGAAAAAACCGAATGAAACTATTTGTGGTCATGCCAGTTATGTGAATGTTTTCACTCCTGTCGCTCTCTCGGTTTGAGTGATTTCACTTGGATGCTTTTTCAGCTGTTTCGATTACAAGTGAACAGTGACTGGGTTTTGCAAACTTCCACGGAGACAAGTATCGTAAATCATTTCCTTTCATTTGTGGCTCCTTTAGCGATTTGTTTTATGTTGTTTATATTACCCGGTGCAATATGAACGGTGTTTAATATTCATGTTATTGCCCAAAATATTGACCCTAGAGCACATGTCAACCACTGTTTTATAACTCTTCGTCTTTTTAACAAAACTTTTGATACTTTATAAGCTTATTACAGATTTTAACTATTGTATCCCCCCTTTTATTTTAGCTATTTCAATTAATTATTGAAAAATAGTGGATGCTGACATTAGCGACATTTGGTCAACTTACTACACACACACATCTTGTGGCTACTGTGCGGCAGCTAGTTTTAAACAGTAGTTTTACTGACAACATGACTCGTGCGTGTGATGTGATTTATATGTATTTGACGATGCAAGTGCTGATTCCGCATTTAACAGTTGACTATGCCACTATGGGTGCAGTGCATTAGGACTTTGATTTTACGAGACAGGTATGCCTCTTCACATTTAAAGCGCACAAATGTAAATTTTGTCAGTACTACTTCTCAATATGCTCTATGTATTGTTCTTCAGATGTTTACGGGTTGCGAGTGTATTTATATTTGTCCCATTCTTGCTGCAGATCTGATGATGGTCATTAGAGACCGAAACCGGTAATCTGTTAAACAGAAAAGATTGTGACCATGGACGTAAATTAAAGGAAACTCACATCGAGGAGAGATGAAGAGAAAATATATTTCTAAAAATGACTTCCATTAAAAATTTATGTACGCGGGTCATTCAATAAGTTATGTAAGACAACTTTTTTTTTTCTGAAAGCAGGTCGGTTTCATTCAGGTTTCCGATAAACCGTATTACACCCCAATCTTCCGTCTACAAAGCCAGCCTAACGCCACCTTGCTGGCAGGCTGTGCACGTCCGACGTCTGGCTGCATCAGTGCGCCCCCCACCCCCCTGTGACCCACGTACCCCTCCTGCAGAGTCCGTCCTCCATTGCTTTTTATAGTCCAGTACCCCAGCTGGTGGAAGAGCCTGTCACCACTGCCGACGGAGACGCCCAATTGAGCATCGGGGTGTTCGGTTGTGATCCGTCGGCTCACCTCGAATGGCTGTGTCCGCACGTCCCGACGTGACACGAGTCCCAGCCGTGTGCGGGATGTCGGACTGGTTTGCACGACCTGGTCGGCCGACGACTCACCGTGCCTTTGTTCACCGCCAGCTCTCGGCAGACATTCTGCAAGCGCCTGGGAACATCTGCGGCGCGCCTGTTTTCCGACAAAAGAAACTCTACGGGAGCTCTCTGCTGCGAACGCACCTCCGCTGGAGTCGCCATTTTGAAAATGACGCACGGCGGCGCCGACTGTCGGAAGTTCGTGAAACTACAGGGGCTGAGGCGAGAATGTTGCACAGCGCACTACAACAAACTCTGTGCTCCTTCAACCGAAACTGGCCAAGGAGAAGGAAAAAAAAAGTGTCGCATTACTTAGTGAGCGCCCCTCGTATTTACTTAGTTGATTACGATTGTTTCGTAATTCTAGTATTAAATATGAATTTTTGAGTGATATTAACGTGTTAGTAACTGGTGGTACTGTAGACATTTATATTTAAATAAATGTGCAACTGCTCACTTATGTAAGGTCCCGTCACACTCCTCTCGGTGGTGTCCACCCATCGCCGACGATATTATTTCAGCAGACGGTGGGGTGACTCGGTCTGAACAGGGAACATACGTAGAGACAATTTTCTTCCATTCTTTAGCGACTTCATCACTCGATTTTTGATCGGATTTGTCAGAAGTACTTTTTTGTGATAAATATTTACCACTCGTTCACTTTACTCGAATTTCTTTAATACGGTTTTATCTACATCCACATCTACATGCATACTCTGCAAATCACATTTAAATGCCTGGCAGAGGGTTCATCGAACCACCTTCACAATTCTCCATTATTCCAATCTCGTATAGCGCGCGGAAAGAACGAACACTTACATTTTTTCGTGCGAGCTCTGATTTCCCTTACTTTATCACGGTGGTCGTTTCTCCCCGTGTGGGTTGGCGTCAGCAAAATATTTTCGCATTCGGAGAAGAAAGTTGGTGATGGCTATTTCGGGAGAATATCCCGCCGCAACGGAAAACGCCTTTTGTTGTAATCATTTGAACTTGTTCGATGTACTCCATCAGTCCTATGTGGTAAGGATCCCACACCGAGCAGCAGTATTCTAAAAGAGGACACACAAGCCTAGTGTAGGCTGTCTCCTTAGTAGATCTCTTGCATTCTCTAAGTGTCCTTCCGACTAACCGCAACCTTTGCTTAGCCTACCCTACAACACTTTCTGTGTCTTCTTTCCAATTTAAGGTGTTCGAATTGTGATTTATAGATATTTTGTCGAATTTACGGCCTTTAGATTTAACTGATTCATCATGTAACCGAACTGTAACAGATTCCTTTTCGCATTCGTGTGGATGACATCAAATTTCGTTATTTAGTGTCACATAAAAAGAACCATTATTAGAGGTAATTACACGGCCTCGAATTATATCGACGGTTGCTTTTTATCCATTTGCGATTTCTCGCGTTCCCGCGCCACTGGCCGATTCGTCATTCCCACCAACGCGCCGAGTTCGCTGTTAATGCAACGCCTGTTCGTAAACGTGGACGAGAACTAACAGCTGTTTATTGGCACTCGGTGAAAAGCAACTATCGGCAGACAGTAAGAGTGGAGCGTGGCGACAACAGCCTTCGACAATAACAAGCTGACAGCGGCGTTGGAGTTAGAGATGGGCAGACTGGTTCATCCTCGGGAACTAGTTCACTGCTGATCGTTCTTTTTTGGGAACCGTTCGTTTTCACTCGTTCACCGTTCATTTGTGCTTGGTATATGGTTCTTATGAAAAACTGAAAACTAGTAGTGTAGGTGAGTGAAGGATGGAGGGCACCAAGGGGGGGCACTTCCCTCCCCCCCCCCCCTGGAGTATAGAGTTTTTATGATGCATTACAGAATTCTTACACACTTTTAGAAGTAGTTTCTATGATTCTGCAGGACCTCTCGTTTAGCCAGCTGTAGCCTCGTGTGGCTGATCGCAGGGAAATAATTCAGGGTGGCGCACGGAAAACCGGCCCCGAGTACAGACTGCTCGCCAATTACGGACGATGTGTTGCCCGTTACGAGCAGATACAACAGACAGACAAACGTGTAATAATTGGGCAGTGAAGAAATAACAAGCTAATGCAAGCAACAATTGCGAAACAACCGATCACGATGTGTAGAGAGCTGGAGAAGAGAATCTCACGCGACGCGCATGGGCTATAGCTCGTGTAGTCTTGTAAACGTGTTGGTGGCTGTTTCCCAACTTAATAGCCCACAAGCGTCTTGTATAAAATTCTTCGTTTCGACTTCCACTACATAACTATGCTACGTTGTAAACAATAATCGTTTACACTCTACATATACTTCACGTTGTCTAAGAGTTCGTAGGCGAAGTAGAGACTTCATGGAAGCATAAAATAAAATGTGGTTTTCTCATACTTCCGTCACACGCTTAGTAAAAATTTGGTTTTTATGTTGCATTATTAGAGTTAATGCAGCAATAATAATAATAATTAAGTTCGCAGAAATAAAGGTTTTGGCTTGAAAGCTCCTTCTGAACAAATGTTTTTGAGATAATAAGTAAATACGATTTTATGGCAATCTGTGTGTTTTCAAATAGAGAGGCACCGCTTTTCCTACTGAGCCAAAATGACCCAGAACCTTTTTTTTCCCAAAGAAACCAAACTAGCAGGTAATGCAAATTGGAAACAACCAAACTTAAATATAATTAGGGCCTTCGTAAATGCAATGTTTTGTATATGAAAGATACACGAAAATCGTTTTATACAAATTTTCTTACACTAAAAATTGAGCAAATTATTGAAAGTTAGCTGCAAAATCAAGTCGATGAAACCAAAAAACGATGACAAACGTCCCGAGTTCGAGTCTCGGTCCGACACACAGTTTTAATCTGCCGGGAAGTTTCATATCAGCGCACGCTCCGCTGCAAAGTGAAAATCACATTCTGGAATGATACGGTTTATTGAAATTCTGAATAAAATAGACCTGCTTTGAGAAAAAAAAGTGTGATGCATTACTTATTGAACGTCCCATGCAGATGGCAGGGCACTTTTGATCAGGTAGCGTGTGTTCGGCATTTCACGCACAAGTTGGTCGATCGGTAGTTATCAGGTACGAGTCTTCAGACGTCGCTGATGAAATGGGAACGAGTGCAGATATCTCGCCAGCGTGGCAGATCCCTACAGCAGGGTTGCAACTCCGCACTTTTCGCACTGACGGGTCGTTATTTACAGAGGTTTTCGACGTCTGCCGATCGGCAGGTGAGACAGCTAGCACGGTCCGGGTGTCGAACTCGGGAGCTTCGGGTCGGCCGCCCGTCTGGCGCTTAGCCACTTCCCCTCCAGCCGCCACCCTTCAGGACTTGTGTCTCTGTTCCGAGACATACGCCCCATCTGACTCCTAGCGTCCCGGGGCAGACTGTTTTGCGTGTTACTGCGAGCGACGTATCTGCCACTGATTCCTAATGTTTTTTGTTTTCTTCCTTTTCACAGGTAAGCGTGCAGCGCCGCGACGCCCGGGCCGCAAACCAGACTCGGGTGAGTGTCTCGGTCACCACCTCCACCAGAAGCCTTGCTGCTCCACTTCTTCTTATGTCGGTGCTTGCTATGAAAATAGGACGAGGATTCCGCCGTATGCAACGCACATTTTGAGTCTGGTGTTTACCCAGACATGTTTCAGCACGTTTTGTGCCATCTTCGGTGGGTTATTTTATTTATTATTATTTGGGACAGCCAGTCCTGACAAAACTCTACCACCTGGTGAGCAAGATGTATGAGACAGGCGAAATACCCTCACATTTCAAGGAAATTGCAATCCCAAAGAAAGCAGGCGTTGACATGTGAAAATTACCGAACAATCAGTTTAATAAGCCACGGATGCAAAATACTAACGCGAATTCTTTACAGCCGAATGGAAAAACTGGTAGAAGCCGACCTTGGGGAAGATCAGTTTGGATTCCGTAGAAATACTGGAACACGTGAGGCAATACTCACCCTACGACTTACCTTAGAAGCTAGATTAAGGAAAAGCAAACCTACGTTTCTATCATTTGTAGACTTAGAGAAAGCTTTTGACAATGTTGACTGGAATAGTCTCTTTCAAATTCTAAAGGTGGCAGTGGTAAAATACAGGGAGCGAAAGGCTATTTACAATTTGTACAGAAACCAGATGGCAATTATAAGAGTGGAGGGGCATGAAAGGGAAGCAGTGGTTGGGAAGGGAGTGAGACAGGGTTATAGACTCTCCGCGATGTTATTCAGTCTGTATATTGAGCAAGCAGTAAAGGAAACAAAAGAAAAATTCGGAGTAGGTATTAAAATCCACGGAGAAGAAATAAAAACATTGGAGGGCAGCGTGGAGGGCAAAAATCATAGAGGGAGACGAAGAGATGAATACACCAAGCAGATTCAGAAGGATGTAGGTTGCAGTAGGTACTGGGAGATGAAGAAGCTTGCAGAGGATAGAGTAGCATGGAGAGCTGCATCAAACCAGTCTCAGGACTGAAGACCACAACAACAACAACAACAACTTATATTACGCGGAAAGACCACAAAGATAAGAGAGATTAGGGCTCGTACAGAGGCATACAGGCAGTCATTTTTCCCTCGTTCTGTTTGGGAGTGGAACAGGGTAGAAAATGCTAGTTGTGGTACGAGGTACCCTCCGCCACGCGCCGTATGCTGGATTGCGGAGTACGTATGTAGGTTTAGATATCGCACGACCGCCGTGTGAGGTCGGCGCTCTGCAGTGCTGAGCTCCAGCCGTCTCTCGCGCTCCTCCAGCTCGGCCTGCCCACACACTGGCGGCGAGTCGGCGACCCGACGCCAGTAGAGCGGCGGCAGGATGGGCCGGGAGGCGTGCGTCGCTCCCTGGAGCTCTGGACCTGGCTGGAGTCTATTAATAGCGCCGCCGCGGCCTCGCTTTGTGTGCGCCGGAACCGGTCCGCCGACGGTAGCCTCTGCCGTTGCCATAGCGACGGCGTCGCCGCTCCCCCACGCGCCTCTGTGCCGTCACCGCTGCCTGCCCCTCCCTCCCTCCCTCCCTCCCTCCCTCCCTCCGTGTTTCCGTGCTCCAACTCTCCGGCGCGTCTTCGCCTCTACACACGTCCACCTCAACCTGCTCGCTATAGTCAAGCCTCGGTTTCCCATCTCCAGTTCTCAACACACCCGCGCCCTCCCCGTACTCCATCGTGATCATCAGTTTTCTGTGTCTCGAGGTTAAAAGTGGTGACCCTAGCGCGATTGCCTCAACATTCTGTCCCCACTGTTGGCCATCTTCTGCTTCTTGGAGCATCTCGCCCAGTGTTCGCTCTCCCCCTTCATCTGGTCCGTCCATCGTCTCGCTGGTTTTCCTCGCACTCTTTTCCCTTTCATCTTGCGAGGTGCCGGGGCTAGCAGTGTATTTAACACTAAATTCTTCTAGAATCTTCATATGGAAATGATGCCCTAAGCCCCCCCCCCCCCCCCCCTATTCTAACTTCGACTTTTGCTGTTGCACATGGATTAACAAGAAACGCGAACTGACTGTAATCGATCCTGGAAGTGGAGTAGAAAAGAGTTTGGCACCTGCAATAATTTAATTGGATAGAAATTAATTAGGTATAGGAAAGTTTCATTAACACAGTGAGAAATGAAAGGGTTGCTCTACCGATTAACCGAATGGAAGTTCTGTCCAAAATAACAATTTGATTTATTGTGACTAAACTCAAAATAAGAAACCAAACACATGAAACATTTACAATACATCAAATTGGATACTCAAATAAATGCTGTGGAGATGTTGTCCATAAACTACATTGTGACATTTATGACCAAGTGGTATGTGGAGCCAGTTCCTTGCAACCCAAATCTTAAGAGAGAAACACCCAGCCAACCCAACATTAATTGCTGCTACAGTAGTGAGAACTCGAACAATGAACACGGAAGACGGAACAAAGTTAGAAAAAGACGAACAGGCGCGCTCTGCTGAGCTCTGATTATCACCTGGGAAAATCCCTGTCTGCCGGTGCTGCGGACATACGTTACAGAGCTGTCTTCTTAACTGCAAGGACACGATCTGGCGTACCGGAAGCGATGGCTCGTTGCTTCGACGTCCCGTCGTGGTGATGATAATGTCGCGAGTATAGCCCGAAAGAAATTATCCTGGCCTGGTTGTTCCAGACTAAAGACTTCCTAGCAATACAAATACGCCTCTGAGGGAGACGGAGAAGGCTCGCCACTCAATCACTGATGGTACAGTGAGTGATTTTAACAAGCGAAGTCACACAGTAACTCCGACACAGTAACTCCGACACAGTAACTCCGATACAGTAACTCCGATACAGTCAACTTCAGGCAAAACTGATCGAGACGGACAACATAGGCCGCTTGTACACAGAACACTCAATTGCCAACTGTAATCGGAAAGTTACGTTGAAGTCGAAAGTTCAGCAACTTTGTCAAAGAGTTACAATTAAATGAAAGTATATTAGACAGCCAACGCAGGGCAGGCTGTCCGGAGCAGCGAGAACTCAGTCTTGTAACCTACCCCGACCGAAAGGCGAGAGGTGACTACCACAGGAGCACCCGTACAAGCCGAATACAGAACATTCCCGCCCCCACGACAGTGGTCGTGGTTAAACGTTCCAATAGGCAACTCGAACACAGGTGGAAAATTCCCCTCTATTGCCGCCACACTACTATTCCACCAATGGAGATACTCGGCGCAGATTTCTGCGCCGATTTTGCTATGTCACGGAGCTATGCCCTGAGCAAGCCAATCACAGTTACGATTTTGCAGAAAACGCGGGAATTTGCCCGCCAAGACTGCCTGGGAACACAAGTCACTCCCACGCTTTCACCACTTTTCTGCGAAGTAACGGAATCTCTAACCCCAGCCGCCCCTTCTGGTCCCTGTGAGCGTGTCGCCGCCGCCGCTCTTATGAGAATGTCGGCGCCTGGACAGCATCCACTCGACTCCCTCACACCCGTCGGCTTAACCCGTTCAAGATCAGCAGAGCCCGCCTGTCACCGGACCACCCGGGTGACGAGAGACGCCGCGTGGGAAGTCCGCGTGTGAAGGAATAGCGACTTTTCACCGCACGCAATCGGAGAGGAAAATCGAATTACTCAGAGTAAGATAGAAATATGAGAGGGGGTTCGTGCCACCTCTCAATCTTTGCCTCGGAAGATCAGTTTTCGTGAGTTACCCTCTCGTCGAACGACACCGAAGAGCCAGAGAAACTGGTGCACCGGCCATATATCGCGCAGGGCCCTGGCGAGAGCGCAGAAGTGCCGCAGCACGACCTACGGTAGGTTCTAGCAGTGTCTGAAGCAGTGCTGACTCCACGAATCCTGCAGGGCTGACTCTCTTCTCGAGCATCCCGGAGAAGCTCAATAATGTCCGTGTCCGGTGAGTTTGGTGGCCAGCAGGAGACTGCAAACTCGGAAGAGTGTTCCCGGAGCGGGGTGTCGCATTGTCCTGCTGGAATTGAATTGCCAAAGTCAGGCGATGAGACGGGATGCTCACGTACCTCCCACCTGTCGGAATAGTACCTAGGCGTATCACGGGTCCCGTATCGCTCCAACCGCACACGCCCCACACCGTTACAGGGCCTCCACCAGCTTGACCAGTCCCCTGCTGACGTGCTGGGTCCGCGGATTCGTGAGGTTACCTCCATGCCTGCACCCGTCCATCCACTCGATACAACTTGAAGTGAGACTCGTCCAACCAGGCGACACGCTTCCAGTTCTAACATTCTGTGTGGTGTCTCCCTGCCACTTTCGCGGAACGACACTCTGAGCGTGTTTTTTAGGGAATTGACTAGTTGGAACCTACGACCACATGACATGGGGAGTTCAGAAGAGTTCAGTGAGACTAGCGATGATATAACCAAATACTTAATGATTTCAGCGTCAGCTCCACTGCACTCCCTGTAAAAGAATCTTAATACTAACTAAATTTAGTGGAAGGGGTTCGAGGCTTTCCTATTTTTAGTTAGCTGGTAAAATAACGTCGAAAAAGCAGTTAAGTTTACCATTGGAAATTTTATTCTACTCACAAAACATTGTTTATAAATTGCGCTATTGATGAAAGGAAATATATTAATATAGGATGATAAAAACCAACTACGTTCAACAAAAATGTGAACGAATATTCCCTGAATGGGTTTCCAAGTTCTACAATGGATCGAAGGATGACCTGTGCCACATCATATCTATAATCTAGATTTAAGTTAAGTTTCATAAAAGAGAAAACCACCAAAAATGGTCTACAGTGACCCTCAATTATCTTTATTAACTTATTTAACTTGTCGTAAATTACAGTGGCTGATGTGGCTTCTCAATAATTATGTAACAGAAAAATCATCGCGTTTCAGATCTTAACACTTCTAGTAGCAAATGTGAACACCACATAGTATTACGTAAAAAGGGGGTGTAACAGATGAGACTTCTGCAGTTCTGAGTGAAGCCTTATGCAGCATCGCGTGCGTTCCTTACCTTGTCGGTGTTTAGGCAGCGTCAGGGGGCGGCGGCCGGCGCAGCTCCACACACCTCGCCGTCTCGGAAGCAACCTCTCTATAACATCTCTTTACTACTGTTTACCGAAGTTGGTTTAAGAAAAAGGTATCAGGCTGTGTTTTCATCTGACCAATCAGGGTCTCAATGTTAACCTTAAGCTCCGCCTACAAAACTTCTGTCTATCCAATGAGAAACGTTATACTTTTCGTGGTGGGGCAATGTTTTTAACGTTTGCTACGTAACAGAGACGCGTATAGTGTGACGCTAAAACTTGCAGCTGGTGTGGCGCTTTTAGTGTTATCGTAATATCTATACTGTCCTTCTGGAGGGCTTGATCTTTTAACAGGGGCTGGGGGTGGACATGGCGGTCGGCTGGCATCGTGGGTGTCCCTCCCTTATCGTAGGGCCTCCTAGCCTACAAGGCTCTGCTCTCGCCTTTTGTTCTCGTTTCTCCCCTCAGAACTGCGTCTGTCTCACGGTGGGAAGGTATGACATGCATTTAGGCCTTCTTGTGTTAGTCTGTGGTATTCCATTTGCTCACTCGTTGATCGTATTACTTTGGTTAATTTAATGTCAGGATTTATTCGGAGCTATGTGACATAGTGCCGGATTTGCTATGATGTCAGGGTTTTCATGGAAAGTGTTGGATTTGCCTGACACCTTGCAGAGTCATCAAAAGTCGAATGTCGGTGGTGACGGGCCCAGGCGAGACGTAAAGCGTTCTGTTGTGCAGTCGTCGAGGATATACGAGAGGGCCTTCGACTCCGAAAGCACGTATCGACCATGTTTCGCCGATTGGTTCGCCCGCTGACACTTGCTGACGGCCGAGCACTGAAATCTGCAGAAGTTTGCGGAAGGGTTGCACTTCTGTCGCCTTAAACGGTTCTCTTCGGTCGTGGTCGGCCCCGTTCCCGCAGGATCTTTTTCCGGCCGCAGCGACGTCGGGAATTTGATGTTTTACCGGATTCCTAATATTCACGGTACACTCGCGAAACCGTCGTACGGGAAAATCCCCCAGTTCATCGCTACCTCAGAGATGCCGTGTGTCGCATCGCTCGTCCGCCGGCAACAGCACCACCTTCCCTCTTACATCTTGATAACCAGCTGCTAAACAAGCAACAGTCGTAACGTCCCCTGAGGAAAATTATACAGGACTGTGCAATATTTTTAGCGCAACGCAATCTGACTTTCAAAAATCCCTACAAAGGAATGGCCCTGACTAACATTAACCTATACCTTTCATGAATCACTTACCTCACAAAAATCTTCGTTACTCGAAATACTGCAATACAGCGAGCGCCACTACTGCCAGCTAAATAAAAGATTCAAACTACTGAAGGCACTAACTACTGATAGGCATAGTTAGCAAATGAAAGATTTTGATAAAGAACAAACAGTGTATTTACCTTAATAGTGTTCAAAAGTCATAATATATATATATATCAGTTCATGATATCCAGTCTTACAAATTTAGTGTTTCTGATGGACACACGTCCCGATCCTCCGCTCTCAAAACTCCGCCATCTCTCTCCCCACATCCACCGCTGCTGGCGGCTCACCTCCAACTGCGCAACGCTACGCGCTGTTCACAGCCAACTGACCAACAATACAATAGCGAATATTCCGACAATGCCACCCAGCCACAGACTGCACACAGCACAGCCAGTGATTTTCATACACAGCGCTACGTGGCGTTACCAACATAAAAACCTAAACAGCCTACTAAGACAGTGACCGACGTAACAGCTGGTAGACACACTTGTTTTCTTACGTACGGATTGCCGATCGCACCGGCTTATCCTGCCTGTTTAGATATGTGTACTGGATTATCCATGGCTATACCAGTTTCTTTGGTGCCTCAGTGTGTATGACCGAAGAACTCAAAGATGTACTAGAAACAAATACTGAACAACCTTTTCTTCTCCACGCTGAGTTCTTTGAATGATTGATTAGTCTCTTCGCTTGTCCATCGGTGATATTCTGAGCACCCTTCTGTTTGTCGACACCTCAAAAGCACCAGCCGAAGACGTTCGTGCAATAACGAAAGTCTGCACTCTTCTCAATCTGAACTTCTCGCTCATCTTCAGGTCCGGCAGTCGCGCATCTGCACTTTGCGGCGCCACAGGTGAGACCGGAAGTCGGTAAATAAAAAGTTGTGACCCACAAAGTTTTTCTTCATTTACGTCCCCTTTTCGGCCGAAAATGTTGTTCTACCATTGTCAGCTTTGCAGATGGCTCGATCACACACACACACACACACACACGTGTGTGTCCGCGAGTTCGCCTCCCGTCGCGTCAGACACTGCTGACGTGACGTGGTGGTGGCAGCTGAGACAGCTGATTCTGCGCTCACATCTCTGTCTACAAAATGTCGTCGTGCTTGAACAAACAACCGTCGATTCATTTTGTAGAATTCACGCAATACACAGTGATTTTTTTTTTCCGCCGCCTGCAAACCTTACGGAATGATCTCTGAGACGGTATACAACAAAAAAGGGCAATGGGCTTGGGTCCGGAAATGCACGGTTTCCACGCAGCAGACCATTTTCCGGAGACCGCCGTCTAATACTCGCTCCGCCATGCGCCACTTCGAGGCAAGCAGACGCACATTTCCTAACCGTAACACTGGCCTCTCTCTGCTAAACGTTTAACATACCGATACACCTCTTAATGAGTTGACTGTGACAGCATTTTAAATGTTTAAATCCGACCAATAATTATATAATTTTCGTTGCCTGTACGCCTCAAATGGTGCCGCATTCCCGGATAACGTTTTAGTAATATACGGCGTGTTCAAAAAGTCTCTCAGCAGTGCCGTATGATTGTTAGCCGTATGCCGCAGTGAATATACCGAAATGAAACTCAGCGAAATAAAAGTTATTAATTCATACAATATTCATTTGAACTTACAAATTTTCACATTAAATGCTGAAAGTGTCGCCTCCCTGTTGTTGAATACACAATTAAATTCACCTAATCGTGTTTCGAACCAAGAACTTTAACATTTCTTCTGTAACATTTCTTCTGTAACATTTCTTCTGTAACATTTGTTCTGTAACATTTGTTCTGTAACATTTGTTCTGTAACATTTGTTCTGTAACAGAAGCAATGAAAATGGATATTGCATTCACCGATGGATTTTGGACGCTTTTCATAGACAGTTGCTTTCGCTGCATCCCAGAAGAAAAAGCCAGTTGGTGTTAGGCCAGGCGATCGTGGAGGCGAAAGTCCCTGTGAAATTATGCGATCACCAAAAACATCCGGGAGTAGTGACATTGAAACGCGAGCTGTATGCGCGGTTGCACCATTATGTTCAAAATAACCGTTCAGTATTTCACGTAACACAAGTTCTCCTACGAATGGGCACAGAATGTCACTGCAGTATCGTTGTGCGTTTATTGTTCCGTTGAAAAATATGGGACCCACAATCCGACGTCTAGAAATTGCAATCCAAACTCCTATTTTCACATAATCAAGTGGTTCCTCATGAATACACAATGGATTTGCAGTACTCCACATACGAGAATTTTGCGAGTTCGTGTACCCGGATAAATGAAACCGCGCCTCACCAGTGAAAAACGTCTCATTACGAATATCCCTTTTATTTTGTTGAACGAAATTTTTGAACCATTGGCAATAATGCAGCCTCTTGCCACGATCAGTATTTCTTCAGTTCTTGCACGACTGTCACGTAGTATGGAATTTTTTCCTTACAGCTGTGTGTGCCGTTCCGACACTAACATCGATTTCCTGGGCGAGTTTTCTTACTGACTTGTTCGGACTCGTGGACATTTTATCGCAAATATCGAGCAGTTTGTCCCCAGACAAAACGCTAGGACGACCACTTGTCGGTGTATCTGTCACTGAACCCGTACTTCGAAATCTGTTAGTCAAATCTCGCACAGTATCGCGATGTGGGCGTGTTGTCTCCGGGAAAACTGAATTAAATGTTTGACGAAATAAAATTGCGTATTTACCACCACCTTCGAACACTCGTTCGACTAAAAACACACGTTCTTGAATGGTCAGCATTTTAGCAGTGACAAAAAAACGAAACAAACGAACAAACGAACTAGGACGTTTACGTCGACACGTAACGACACACACACACACACACACACACACACACACACACACACACACACACACCAAAGATACTACTGACGCTGGCCGAGGTAAACGAAACAGTGGAACGTCGGCAGAGTCCACTTGGAGGGAAGTAACCCAGGGAGAGACTTCAAATGTGAACACCCCGTAGATGACTCGGATGTGAACTCAGTGAAACAGTTGTCAGGACGCCGTGCGCGTCCTTCTGGAAATGGATCAGTGACAACTCGCTTCACCCTGCTGTCCACGTTCCGTTATTCCATATGCTGTTACGCATTTCATGCAGCATTTCGGCAGTAATCGTGTCATGTCCGGGTGCGTTGTTACTTTGCAGTTGAGTTTTCAGCTGTTGGGTTATTTCTGCAGTGAAATGTTTGCACTATCAAGTCGTCGACTTGCTGTACGTGCTCCGCGGATCAGCTGGCGGTTGTACAGCGGTTACGGCTGTGACCCTTACACCGAGTTGACGCTCCCTTGATGGCTCGCTATGCGCCCTATCAACCACTCTCTTCATTTAATCAACTTGCGCCATAAATTCCTTTCCTCTCGAATTTTCTTTAGTGCCTCCTCATTGGTTACGTCATCTACCCATCTAATCTTTCAGCATTCTTCTGTAACACCACATTTCAAATGCATCTATTCTCTTCTTGCCCAAACTATTTATCGTCCATGTTTCACTTCCATACATGCCTACTGTCCATACAAATACTTTCAAAAAAGACTTCTGACACATAAATCTCTATACTCGATATTGACAAATTTCTCGCCGGCCGCGGTGGTCTCGCGGTTCTAGGCGCTCAGTCCGGAACCGCGCGACTGATACGGTCGCAGGTTCGAATCCTGCCCCGGGCATGGATGTGTGTGATGTCCTTAGGTTAGTTACGTTTAAGTAGTTCTAAGTTCTAGGGGACTGATGACCACAGATGTTGAGTCCCATAGTGCTCAGAGCCATTTGAACAAATTTCTCTTCTTCAGAAACGATTTCCTTGCCATTGTCAATCTACATTTTATATCTCCTCTACTTCGACCACCGTCAGTTATTTTGCTCCCCAAATAGCATAACTCCTTTACTACTTTGTGTCATTTCCTAATCTAATTCCCTCAGCATCACCCGACTTAGTTCGACTACATTCCATTATCGTCGTTTTGCTTTTGTTCATGTTCATCTTATATCCTCCTTTCATGACGCTGTCCTTTCCATTCAACTGATCTTCTTAGGTGCTTTGCTGTCTCTGACAGAATTACAATGCCATCGGCGAACCTCAACGTTTTTGTTTCTTCTCCATGGACTTTAATACCTACTCCGAATTTTTCTTTTGTTTCCTGTACTGTTTGCTCAATATACAGATTGAATAACATCGGGGAGAGGCTACAACCCTGTCTCACTCCCTTCCCAACCACTGCTTCCCTTTCATGCCCCTCGACTCTTATAACTGCCATCTGGTTTCTGTACAAATTGTAAATAGCCTTTCGCTCTCTGTATTTTACCCCTGTCACTTTCACAATGTAAAAGATAGTATTTCAGTCTACAAATGCTAGAAACGTAGGTTTGCCTTTCCTTAATCTTTCTTCTAAGATAAGTCGTAAGGTCAGTATTGCCTGACGTGTTCCAACATTTCTACGGAATCCAAACTGATCCTGGCCGAGTTCGGCTTCTACCAGTTTTTCCAATCGTCTGGAAAGAATTCGCGTTAGTATCTTGCAGCAGTGACTTAATAAACTGATTGTTCGGTAATTTTCACATCTGTCAGCACCTGCTTTCTTTGTGATTCTTCTTGAAGTCTGAGGGTATTTCGCCTGTCTCATACATCTTGCTCACCAGATGGTAGAGTTTTGTCAGGACTGGGTCTCCCAAGGCCGTCAGTAGTTCTAATGGAATGTTGTCTACTCCGGGGCCTTGTTTCGACTCAGGTCTTTCAGTGCTCTGTCAAACTCTTCACGCAGTATCTTATCTCCCATTTCATCTTCATCTACATCCTCTTCCATTTCCATAATATTGTCCTCAAGTACATCGTCCTTGTATAGACCCTCTATATACTCCTTCCACCTTTCTGCTTTCCCTTCTTTGCTTAGAACTGGGTTTCCATCTGAGCTCTTTATGTTCATACATGTGGTTCTCTTATCTCCAAAGGTCTCTTTAATTTTCCTGTAGGCAGTATCTATCTTACCCCTAGTGAGATAAGCCTCTACATCCTTACATTTGTCCTCTAGCCATCCCTGCTTAGCCATTTTGCACTTCCTGTCGATCTCATTTTTGAGACGTTTGTATTTCTTTTTGCCTGCTTCATTTACTGCATTTTTATATTTTCTCCTTTCAGCTTAGGCCGGTATTACACTATCAAATTTCTTTGTCAAATATCTTTGTCCAATATCTTTGTCAAAGATTTTTGATAGTGTAATAGGGATCTTTGACAAATGTCGTCCAATATTTGATCAAATCTAGGCTGAGGCCGTATATTTGATCAAAGAAATCGCTTGTCTTCTGTTCACTGCAATGCGATATGTTACCACGCGGAGCGCTAGCATCGCTGCAGCGTTCTGTCGTCTGTAGTGTTTTCATAAACATTGTCGGTAAATACAATTGGTGTGTGCCGACAACTACAGAATTAATAGAGATGTCTGAAGCTGATGAGGCGCTTTACAACGTGAGGCACCCTGAATACAAAAATAGATTAAGAAGATTGGAGACCTAACCTGACCTAACCTAACCTAACATAACCCTCTCCTGTAGCAAGGAATCGGAGTGTTATAGTGAGCCTGTCTTCTGAAGATGTAGCAGTTCTTAAGTGAAAATTGTGCTTTGTGATATGAGGATACACTTCATTGAACACATACAGAAATGTATGCTCATCCATTCTTAAGTAATTCATGTACGACTTGACGTCTTCCACTGTAAGCTCACGTAACAAGTTTTGTTGAATGCTTTTATCGTGTCGTAAAACCCACGGCTTCACCCAGATTAGATTAGTTTTTCGTTCCATAGATCCATGCTGAGGAGATCCTCGTGGATGTGGAACATGTCGATTTTTTTTAAGCTGAAATAAAAATACTAATAGTATGAATAAATACAATACATCATTTGTTTCTATTAAAAATTTCGCCAATGGAGTAGAAGGAGTTGGCCAGTAGTAAGTCTTTCAGGCTCCTTTTAAACTGATCTTTATTTCTAACTAAATTTTTTATGTTTCCTGGCAAATTACTGAAGATGAGTGTCCCTGAGTAGAGGACCCCTTTTTGAACTAAAGTAAGTGCTTTTAAGTCCTTGTGCAGATCATTTTTGTTCCCGGTATTGTGTGTATGAACTGAGTTGTTTGTTGGAAAAAGAGATATATTATTTACGACATTTCATTAAGAAGTAAATATACTGAGAGGCAGTAGTTTGTATACCCAGTTCTTTGAAGAGGTCCGTGAATTTACTCCACAAATAATACGTATTAGACGCTTTTGGACCTTGAAAACTTTTGTTTGACTTCAAGATTTACCCCAAAATATTATATCATATGACATTATGGAATGAAAGCAGGCAAAGTATGCAAGTTTTTCATTTTTATGTTGCCTATGTCTTCTAACACTCGCATTGCAAAAACAGATTTGTAAAGGCGTTTCTGCAGTTCTGTGGTGTGCTCCTCCCAACTGAATTTATTACCAAGTTGTAGTCCCAGGACTTTTAAGACTGTCAACCTTGTATGTATGGTTCCATTTTTCCCCCCACTTCTTTTCCGCATGTGCACACAATGCAATTGGAGTACGTAGAACTGCTGCGGTTAATAACAAGTTATTGTCAGCCATCTTGAACTTTGACGAAAACTTTGATGACGGTGTAATACCCCTTGTAGCGCTACGTTAAAGATCTTTGTCAAATATATTGGACGGAATATTGGATCACATCTTTGATCAAATCTTTGACAAAGAAATTTGACAGTGTAATACCGGCCTTACCTCATCGTCGTGTCAAAGACATTTGCCGCGCTGCGCCTGCCTTCTCACCTTACAGTTTAACGGAAAGACAGCACGTGGATGTAAGATGGCGGGCCATCTTATTGTAGAACGGGGTCCTCTGACGTCCGGAAAGCGCGGCAGAAGCATTCGTTGTTCGGAGACGGATGACTGAATGGCTCGTACACCTCTTTCGTGACGTGAGTGCAAGACAAGTTAAAACAATCGGCTTTTAATGTCTGAGCCGCTGGTTGCTGTGAACAAAGAGAAATTAACGGCTGCACGCAATATACGTTAGGCTGTTACGTCTCTCCAGAATCGCCTGCCGACTTGGCTGCATCCTGTCTGTAAGACGTTACACGACAGCAGAAAGTCCTCCAGTTCTCCACACTGGCAGTAGCTAGATTTAAAACCAATACGAAAGTTTTAAAGATACTCCGGATTTAATTACTTTAAGCCAGCGAACATTACAACTGAAGCACAACGAACACACAATGCCTATCCGCTACGACAGACTGTCAGAGAAAGAGAGAAACGGGAAAAAATGTCAGTGAGCTGCCGCTCGTATAGACACAAGAGAGAATTTTTTCCTGCTATATTCTGTTTCAAAACTGTATCGCCGGTCATTGGTAAATTTCCACAAACAGCCTATTAAAGGAAAAGATAATGTACAGGACATTTGCTTTTTACAAGTAAGGATTTCTTATTTCCTCCAAGAAGTGCTACTTGATATTTAAGGGTTAAAACTGGCAAATAATAATTTTTTTATCCTGAAAGGGCCAGCCAAATACACTACTGGCCATTAAAATTGCTACACCAAGAAGAAATGCAGATCATAAACGGGTATTCATTGGACAAATATATTATACTAGAACTGACATGTGATGACATTTTCACGCAATTCAGGTGCATAGATCCTGAGAAATCAGTACCCAGAACAACCACCTCTGGCCGTAATAACTGCCTCGATACGCCTGGGCATGGAGTCAAACAGAGCTTGGAAGGCGTGTACAGATACAGCTGCCCATGCAGCTTCAACACGATACCACAGTTCATCGAGAGTAGTGACTGGCGTATTGTGACGAGCCAGTTGCTCGGTCACCATTGACCAGACGTTTTCAATTGGTGAGAGATCTGGAGAATGTGCTGGCCAGAGCAGCAGTCGAACATTTTCTGTATCCAGAAAGGCCCGTACGGGACCTGCAACATGCGGTAGTGCATTATCCTGCTAAAATGTAGGGTTTCGCAGGGATCGAATGAAGGGCAGAGCCACGGGTTGTAACACATCTGAAATGTAACGTCCACTGTTCAAAGTGCCGTCAATGCGAACAAGAGGTGACAGAGACGTGGAACCGATGGCACCCAATACCATCACGGCGGGTGATACGCCAGTATGGCGATGACGAATACACGCTTCCAATGTGCGTTCACCGCGATGTCGCCAAACACGGATGCGACCATCGTGATGCTGTAAACAGAACCTGTATTCATCCGGGAAAAAAACACGTTTTGGCATTCGTGCACCCAGGTTCGTCGTCGAGTACACCATCGCAGGCGCTCCTGTCTGTGATGCAGCGTCAAGGGTAACCGCAGCCACGGTCTCCGAGCTGATAGTCCGTGCTGCTACAAACGTCGCCGAAGTGTTCGTGCAGATGGTTGTTGTCTCGCAAACGTCCCGATTTGCTGACTCAGGGATCGAGACGTGGCTGCACGATCCGTTATAGCCGTGCGGATAAGATGCCTGTCATCTCGACTGCTAGTGATACGAGACCGTTGGGATCCAGCACGGCGTTCCGTATTACTCTCCTGAACCCACCGATTCCATATTCTGCTAACAGTCATTGGATCTCGACCGACGCGAGCAGCAATGTCGCGATACGATAAACCGCAATCGCGATAGGCTACAATCCGACCTTTATGAAAGTCGGAAACGTGATGGTACGCATTTCTCCTCCTTACACGAGGCATCACAACAACGTTTCACGAGGCGACGCCGGTCAACTGCTGTTCGTGTATGAGAAATCGGTTGGAAACTTTCCTTATGTCAGCACGTTGTAGGTGTCGCCACCGGCGCCAACCTTGTGTGAGTGCTCTGAAGAGCTAATCATTTGCATATCACAGCATCTTCTCCCGTCGGTTAAATTTCGCGTTCTGTAGCATGTAATCTTCGTGGAGTAGCAATTTTAATGGCCACTAGTGTAAGAGTTACGTATTCAGCATCGTTTCGATACTAATGCAGTAACGCAATACTTGGCCGCCAAAACAGTTTTTTCGGTGCGCAGGACTCGTTCCTAAATGCCAAAGCTGGTTTTGTTAGTGGAAACGTGATAATTCTTCTTTTTTTATCATTCCGACTCTTATCAATGAGGAAGACGAAGTACTGTACGGACGTGTTTGAAGGCCGAAGAGGAAGGAAATCCGTGTCGAACAATCGGGACTGCGGTCGTGTGCTATCTAATGGGGGCAGCGAAATGCGTTCAGGCGTAACGAGTGGGCTAAATGCGGCAGCGAAAAAACACTTCCGGTGTTGTGTTTTCGCCTCGAGTTAGTTGTGTCGCCTTTGGGGGGGGGGGCGACAGTCGGGGGGACAGAGAGAGAGTGAGAGAGAGAGAGAGAGAGAGAGAGAGAGAGAGGGAGAGGGAGAGATCAGGATAAGGAAGACGCGGCGCCTGGCAGGAATGCCTGGCTCTTCCGGAGTACAAGGAGTGGGGGGCAGCCTTGGTGTGCGCGTGTCGGGGAAGCGGTGGGGCAGCAACAGAGGTTCGTCCGAGTAAAGCCGTCACGAACGAATGCACCAGTTTTCAAACTGTCTCTACTGCGCATGCGCACCTTCGTTATAGTTTCGACCGTCAGAAAGAAGCCTTTGCGCTTACTCGAACGCATATTCCACGTGTTTCGTTGTCTCACCACCTGTAGCGCTAGCTGCTGACATCTCTGCCCACGTCGCGTTGCTCAAATGTTTCTGATTTAAATGAGGAGACAGTGCGTGGGGGTCGTTTCTTCTTCTTCTTCTTCCACGCTCAGCATTACGCATTTCGAAAATTTGTTCCCATCGTCGAGTGAAAATATGTGCATAAGTATTTTGGGTGGTGTTTGTGTGACGTTTCGTGCCTCTCTTGCACCGTACTTTCTCGAGATTAACGTACCGTTCTGTGCCTCTTACATCGTGTAGAAAAATACACGCACACATACACTGCAAAATTTCACAAACAGTAGGAGTGATGATTCGCGTGTGTCTGGTTTTCTGCGTAATGGAGAAGGCGCGGTATCTTGTAACTGCAAGAAGACGGCTACGGCGGAACAAAAAAATACTAATGCAAATATTTGATGATGACGATCAGAAATTCTCGAAATGTATCGTGCAAGAACCGTGAAGAAATACTTAATTGATGCAGTGTTTCATTACCGTATTTAGCGAACGAATGACAGCTGCAGACATACCAAAAACACGTTGATTACGATGCATGAAATTGAGTCAAACGTTTTTGCATCCCATTTGTGACCGGCATTTTTTGGAGAACCAGTTATACAAAATGTTAACTGAAGCCGTTCACAATTATTCCCGACACCACTTTTGTCATCAGCAGCTGGCCGGAGTGGCCGAGCGGTTCTAGGCGCTTCAGTCTGGAACCGCGCGACCGCTACGGTCGCAGGTTCGAGTCCTGCCTCGGGCATGGAAGTCTAAGTTCTAGGGGACTGATGATGACCTCAGAAGTAAAGTCCCATACTGCTCAGAGCCATTTGACCCATTTGAACCTCACCAGCATCCTGTTTTTTTTTTTGACATATTGTGATTATTTATGCTTGTGATGAAACAAATTGATGCGCTTGTGTCATTGATTTTCGTAACAAATGGTTCAAATGGCTCTGAGCACTATGGGACTCAACCGCTGTGGTCATCAGTCCCCTAGAACTTAGAACTACTTAAACCTAACTAACCTAAGGACATCACACACATCCATGCCCGAGGCAGGATTCGAACCTGCGACCGTAGCAGTCGCACGGATCCGGACTGCGCGCCTAGAACCGCGAGACCACCGCGGCCGGCTTTTCGTAACACAAGTTTTGTTTAACAAGCTGCGACATCGTTGCGAAAAACACAGTGACCCGTATATGTAATAAGTTTCCTTTAATTTACGTCTACGGTCACAATCTTTAACAGATACAGATCTGATGATGGTCATTAAAGACGGAAACCAGTAAGCTGTTACACAGAACAGATTGTGACCATAGACGTAAATTAAAGGAGACAAGTTTTGTTGCTGATTGACAATACATTCGAGGTAATTAGTACCAGTGTTAAGAACCAACAATATGGTAAATCCCGAGACATTGGAAATACCGGAAGTTATCGAATTGGAAGAAAAATTGTAGTTGGTTCAGTTGGTAGGGACTGGCCGCAAGTTGTCCGGTGTTAATGATCTGGTGAGCAGCTTAATTTCGTTATTACATGTGTAACAGCGTAGCATACTTACTTACGCTTGTGCTTGCTCCCCTCTTCAGTGAGCCAGCTTAATGTGCCGATGTCACTTATAGTAATGAGCATAGTATGTGGCTCTCAGTTATCGGCTCTTGTGATCGGATCGTTGTGTGAAAGAGAGGAAATTTATTCATTTTGAAAATGACGTCCGGAACCGCGCGACTGCTACGGTCGCAGGTTCGAATCCTGCCTCGGGCATGGATGTGTGTGATGTCCTTAGGTTAGTTAGGTTTAAGTAGTTCTAAGTTCTAGGGGACTGATGACCACAGATGTTAAGTCCCATAGTGCTCAGAGCCATTTTTTTTGAAAATGACGTCAACAGAAGACAGTGGGGTTGTTTTGCTTTCGATACCCGAGGCTTCATATACGTAACACATTTGTGCAGAAAAATCCCTTAAGGGAATGAAATTACACTCGGTTGCCGTAAATATTCGCACGATTGAGATATAGAGTTCGTGTGAAAGCTTAACAGGAACCTGGGTCTAATTTTCAGCAAAGAGAGTGCGACGAGACAGAGCACAAACGCTGTCTCTGTGCAGCAGGCTTAGGGAAAGGCTTTGCAGCCACACACAATAATTTTATCGGACGACTGGAAACTAAAGTTGGAGTCACGTACGGTCCGACAGCCAATGAGCGTTCACTATCTTCTAAGCGCTCTTGCCGTGTTTGCCGTAGCTAAACGCGAGCAGTAAGCGCAATCGTAGCGAGTTGTTCAGTGCATTTCGACTGCAATCGTTGCGAGTTGTCATTACTGACTCTGGCGGTAGGTGATAAATTCCGCATAAGTAAGCGAGAGACGTAATTTTCAGGATATACCCTTTGTTCGAGCGGAAAGCGTGCGCATGCGCGTACCGCAGCTGGCGCTTGGAGTCGTCAACAATGCAGTCGCCAACAATGTAGTCGCCGTCCGTCCTGGAAATGAGGGGAGGGGGGGGAGAGAGAGAGAGGGGGGACGGATGAGTAGGGGGGAGTGAGCTTCCGAACTGGAGTCAGGTCTGCGCTCAGCTATAAATAACTGGCCAGCACACGGCTGTAGAGTGTGTGTGTGTGTACACATAGCCACATACGGCACACGCCGCGCTGCCGAATCACAGCTCATATATAATAGGCCGAATCGTCCGTCACGTCTTCCCCAACTCAGACGATACGGCAATGCTTCCCTTCTGGGTGGTCAACCTATTCTCGCAACTTGGTACAGTGTTTATTGTAAAATATTTGATACTGCATGTACGAAGCGTACCGAATTAATGTGTATAGCTATAGTTAGATTTGCCTTTTCATACAACAGAAAAATAGAAACGTAATATTTCATGTGTGGTACTTTCCAAGTATTAAATATAATGGATTACAAAGTCAGTACGAATGCCTTCAAACAGGGATGTTGTGAAGTAACACGAAGATATGCAAATATTTTAATATATTATTCTACAAGTAAAACTAAAGAAAAAGGTTTATATAAACATTAGCAACTTCGCTAATATGAAGCATCTCAGAACTCGACGAGCTCAAAGTAAACGACGATTTCCATTTACTTTGTTGTTTTTGGTCTGGTGAATCTAATAGAACATCTCCCAGGCGTGTATCTGCAGGCGTTTTCCAGAACGCCCAGAGAAGCAGAGGTTATTATACGGGTACATTTGTTTACTTTCCATTAAGAATGTGGAAACGTCATTGTTGGCAACCGTCAGTAAGTTGTTTCAGTCCATTCCTAACCTTGAAACGAGTTAGTTTTCTGTATTGTTGAGTGAAAGAACGTAACAACAGTGTATTTAAGTGCAACCACGTAGTAACAACCCTGACAAACTGAAACGACTAACAAAATCTGTTCGTACACGTGCAGCTAAATGCACTGAACTCGGTGGAGACTTTTTGAACATTTCTTGTGAATGTATTCTGAAATCGCATGTACACTGTACAACTTCCTGAACACTGAGCTTTATTTTTCGCGGTTTAACATGAATTCGCGTGTGCTATGGTATTAATAAAAGCAGATTACCTGAAACATTCATACAGTTTCAGTTCAGAGGAGATGAAAGGCAATTTTTATCCCTGTTCTGCCAATGCTATTTTACTCTTTGAATAGGTACACTTTTCAAAAGAACTGTGCTAAAAACAACGAAATTTTAAACATGTCTTAATTTACAACTAAAATGAACGTAATACCTCTTATGGTTTTGAAGGAGGAAAAAAATTATTCTTTCACTAGTAAAATTCATCTTTGTTTGTACATTAATTATTATAAAAAAGTTTGATTGTTTTGTGGTTCTCAATAACTTATCCCATCTGCACCACAAACTGACCAAATTTCATGTTTGTAACCCCATTAGTTTATCAAATAATGGCACCTGAAAGTAAAAAAAGAAAAGTAGTTTTAAGAAAAATCCAT
The DNA here is from genome assembly GCF_021461385.2 of Schistocerca piceifrons. Lineage (NCBI taxonomy): Eukaryota > Metazoa > Arthropoda > Insecta > Orthoptera > Acrididae > Schistocerca > Schistocerca piceifrons. Next base: position 1,538,939 of record NC_060148.1, read on the forward strand.
TTAAAGTTTAACATTGCAATTCTAGTATTGTTATCGATGAGAATTACCATTAACATTTTCCCGCCCCATACTGAGCATCATCTGTGTCGTACTGATCTTCTTTTCTTCTCTTGGTCCCTCTTCTTCTCTGCCTGGCTTCTTTTGTGCATTTTAAATTAGCAATATCTGCTCTGCAGATTCTCTCTTTATCTATTTGCACCAAGGATTTTGCAGTATTTCCACTAGAATTTATGCCCAACAATTCCAAAACCTCCAGTTTTCTAATTAAGCTTTCGTTGAAGCAGAAAACAGCACCATAAACACCAAATTTGAGGGTTGTAAGCTGAACAAATACTGTTTTCGGTAACCGGTTCCAAATGACAGAATTCACACATTCATTTAAATTTTGAGTTTTCCCATGAGGAGATTTCTTCAACAAGGTATCTTATAAAGGTCTCTAAATACGGGTTTAATTTCATTCATCACTGATGGAAGTAAAGAATGTTTGTGGTCATATCCGGCATTTCTCCTGTACTTGCAGCAAGTGTCAGGGTCATTTGGGCAAAGACTGTGGAAAGCTTATGGAAAAAGATACCCCATACAGCTTTGTTCGTGTCCTCTAAATTCCCTACATTTCTTATGGCCAAGTCATAATAATTCTGTAATCCATTTCATCATTTGTCAGGCGACCTTTACCACCAATCTTCTTACAGTCTTCCAGTACTATTTTTTACTTTTCTTTCAATAATCTTCTCAGCCTGGACCTCATTCTCTTCTGGACATGCCCAATGCACTCTGATTTAGAAATTATGACATTAGGACCATAGGGTTGTTCTGCATATAGCCTTGCTGTCACCGTTCCCAGATTGCACAGAGCGTCAGGAAAACAATCGTCTCTCACGAAAAAATTGTATTTATATACAACAAAAACCGTTTCACGCAGGAAAGACGAGGCATTTCAAATATGCCAAAATCTAAAAATCGAATATTTGAAGCCCACTTGGCTTCGGTCTACCCTTAAGGTTATTACCATCATTTTTCGAAAATTAAATTCTGTAAAACTTCAGTTGAAAACTTTGTGCAATTGTCTGGTATTTAAAAAACGAATTCGGCCAAGTAGTTAATTTATTAAAAAATTTAGGAAATTACTTCTTTGCTTCTCCGGATGTTCTGGAAAACTACTGCAGATACACGTCTGGGACACCTTTCATTAGATTCACCGGACGAAATAACAACGAAATTAATGGAAATCGTGCTTTACTTTAACCTCCTACAGCCGGCCGCTGTGGCCGAGCGGCTGTGGGCGCTTCCGTCCGGAACCGCTCTGCTGCTACAGTCGCAGGCTCGAATCCTGCCTCGGACATGGATGTGTGTGATGTCCTTAGGTTAGTCAGGTTTAAGTAGTTCTAAGTTCTAGGGGACTGATGACCTCAGACGTTAAGTCCCATAGTGCTCAGAGCCATTTGATCCCATTTGAACCTCGTACATTTGTGAGATGGCTTTATATTAGCGAAGTTGTTAAATTTCAGGCAAAATCTTTTACTAGCCGTAACTCGGCAACTAAACATTTGCCGACCTGTGTTTATATGAACTTTTTTCTGTAGTTTACTTGTAGAATAACGTATTAAAATTTTGCATTTGTTCGCGAATGACCCTGTAGACGAGGGATTCCCAAAGTGGTCGATGTCGACCCCTTGGGGTCGATATCGGTTTCCTAGGGTCGAGATAAACGAAAACTGATTTTGGATCGACGAGGTCTAAAAATCGACCCCTATTAAATTAACACAAGTTCTTATTTAAAACTTTCAAGATAGGTAGGTACTGTATTGTTTATGTTGTGTTGCGTGTACTAAGAATAATTAATATTTTGGTAGGAAATAGCATTGTTGTAGTAATGTAAAGTCTCAAGTTCGTACAAGATGAAAAACTCGGCAAGTCTGTGTGGACAAGCTTGTGCAAGATAAAGAGTTCGAGCGTACGTCTTTCAGGCGCGTTTTGACTTGCTCTCTATTTGACGCTTACGCGATTTAACACGAACGAACTCATGATCAAGTCCAAACATGTTCCTGATATTTTACTATTTAACGAGCTTGCACTTTGGTTGAAAGTTCATTTGCGTTTTGAAGAAGTTTGAGCATCTTTTAAATTTACAAATTCCTCAATGGATAATAAATCTGTACAATACCACAGCCACAGAAGAAGCCAATGTGATAATGCAAGAAGAGTTGATGACCATTAGCACAGACGAAGAGCTTAAGCAAAAGTTCAACCAAGGCTGTCAGACATTCTGGATGCAATGCAACATTGAAACACAGTAACCTACATTGTCGAACATTGCTGAAAAATACCTTATCGCTTTTCCATAATCATACATAGTTGAAAAAAGCTTCAGTGTGGTAACAAACATTTTGACGAAACAAAGAAACCGTTTGAAAATCAACGAACGTGGAGATTTAAGGCTGCAACTCACCAATATTGAACCGGATGTAGCTAGATTGGTAGATAGCCGCCATGTTCGTCCATAACACTGAATGTTTTATTTTCTGTTTGTGAATTAATACTTTTTTAAATATAATTTCCTACCTACTTAAGATTCTTTAAGTACTTAAATTTTAATAATTATTATAAATTAAACTTGGTATTTACTAAATTGTATGTCTTTTTATTTTGTTAAATTTTGATGTGAAAATGAAGTCAACTTTACTCACTTAACCAAGTGCAAAGTTTTCCAGTTGGTACCTTAGTACCTAGGTATTTTGTATCAATAGGAAAAAACTAAAGACAGACCCCCTTATTCATAATACTCTGCTAACTTAAAGCATTGCTGATTCTCACTCTGTCTTCTTCTATTGACCTAAGTCAGAATGAGAAATAACACTCTGTAGCAGTTGTTTTAAGTTAGCGGACCATTACGAATAAGGGGGTTGATCTTAAAAGTAGGTAATTTGGCCATGGGGGTCTGAGGTAACAGTTCATTTTGGAAACGGGGTCACTTGTCCAAAATAGTTTGGGGATCCCTGCTGTAGACAGTCGCTTTGCCCCACTGTCCGTCTGCGAGTGGAACGGGAGAGGAAGCGGCTATAGTCGGCGTCACGAAAGATGGCGGCAGCCCAGTGAGCGTTCGGGCCGGCGCGAGCACTGAACGCGAGCGGCGAATTTTTGTTCCTATTTGTTGCCGTTTTTATAGATTTAGAAAAGGCTTTTGACAGAGTTCGGTGAAACACGCCGACGGATATTTTGAAGAGGAAAGGAGTAGATCGGAGAGAGAGACACGACTGATACAGAATCTATATTTACATGAGAAAGTAAGGCTAAGGATCGGAAACGAAATGTCTGAAGGAAGCAGCATTGGAGGAGGTGTCAGACGAGGTCGTCGCCTTTCCCCACTGTCGTCTGACGTAGTCCTCGAAGAGATTATGGCTATAAGGTCAGATGGGAAAAGAGGAATACGTATTGGTGGAAAGAGAATATAATGTATAAGATTTGCTGACGACACGGTATTAGTGGCAGAAAGAGAGCAGGCAGCGAGTAACGTGCCGAGAGATCTGAACGAAGCTCGTGTGGAATACGAGATGCAAATAAACACAGGCAAAAAGCAGAGTGTACTGTCATCAGTAGAAGACGCAGACTGTCCGAGATTAAAATAGGACAATCTACCGTTAGCCTAGTAAGTGCATTTACATATCTCGGAAGCACGATAACTGAAGACTCGAGATGTCACCAGGAAGCATTCGACAGAAACAGGAGATATTCGTGTGGCAAATTAGATAAAGGTCTAAGGAAAAAGCTCGGCGAATGTTTTGTCTGGAGTGTGGCACTATATGGGGCAGAAACGTGGACGCTGAGACGAGAGGATGAAAAAAGGTCAGGAATGGAGAGAATGGAGAGAATAAGCTGGATGGAAAGAGTGAGTAATGAAAGAGTATTGGAAAGGGTTGGTGAGAGATGATGTCTGCTGAAGTTTGTAAGAGAAGGGAAAAAGAAATGGTCGGGACATTCATTGAGAAGGGAGTGCTTGCTAGTAGATGCTTCGGAAGGATTGGTTTGTAGGAGAAGACTGAGAGGAAGAAGGAGATACAAGATGATAGACGACTTAAAAGGAAGAGGAAATTATGCAGACGTGAAGAGCATGGCAGAAGAGCGGACAGCCTGGAGAACTACCATGTGAAAACCTGCCTTTAGGCAGAACACAGATGATGATGATGATGATGATGATACGATGATGATGATGATGATGATGATGATGATAGTTACTGAGCCTTTCCGCTGGTTTGCTTAACATGGGACCAGGACCTCTTTCGATTTTCCGCCACATTTATAGAGAGACTTTCGTTGTGGAAACTGTTAAATGCATCTCGCATTGAAATTCGCACCAAATTTCGAGCCTCAGAAAAACTTCGCCAGTCTTGGAGATTTTGCGCTCGTCTAAATTATACGTGCCATTTTCGGTGCTCCTGCAGCAGCTTTCTGTCGTGTTTTGTGTACCGTGGGGTATCAGTTCCGTCTCTTATTAGTTTATTTGGTACGAATCTCTCGAGTGCTGTTGATAACATTTCTTTGAACTTTAAGCCTCATATGGTCTTCATTTACATAGTCTTAGAAAGACGTCAACCGAATTTTTAGTTGTTTTTATAAACAGATATATTTCGCCTTTAGTTTTGGTGAGTTTCTTTGTTCAAGGAATTGAGCCTCGCTGCGACTGTGTGTTCACTAATCCCTGTATCCGTCGTGATGCTCAGGATTATTTGTGGCTAAGAGGTCAAGTGTGTTTTCGTAACCGTTTACAATTTCAATGGCCTCGTGAACTAATTGTTAAAAATAACTTTAAAAAAGCATTTAGAAGAGTTACGGAAATTGTTTTCTATCTACAATAGGGTCTGAAAATGTATTTTTGTCAACATACGGAAGGTACATTGAAGTCACTGCCAACTATAGTTGTATGAGTGTGGTACCTATTTGTGATGAGACTAGAGTTTTCTTTGAACTGTTCAGCAACTGTTTCGTCTGAGACCGGGGGTCGGTAAAAGGAGCCAGTTGTTAATTTATTCCGGTTGTCGAATATAACTGTCTGCTTCAATGTCCCTTGTGAGCTGGAACACACATTACATTATTTTTCCTTAAGTTGTGCCTCTTGCTTCTGTTGTACTGCAGATCATCACAATTACTGCTTTTCCCTCCAAAACCTAGGATGCTTTCTCTGTGACCCTGCAAATACCAGAGCTAAACAATGTAGAACAACAACGTACGTTACAAGCATAGCATTCTGTATTACGTCATTTCCTTATTTCTAACATTTTAAAATTGTACGTCGACTTTGGATGACATGTCAATCATAGGTGTTCTTATCTCTATTTAGTGAACGTATTTTCAGCCGCGTTTTGAACATTGTCCCGCTACACTTTTTTAACTAATGTTTTGCCGCAAAAGATATCGGATTTTAGAGAGCAAATTAATATGGAGTATCTCGTTGTTCTTTCCAAACATTCACATACCCATTTATTCTTTCCTTATTGTCTTTTGGACATGCAGTTGTAGTAATTAAAGCAGGCACAAATGCAGTGGTCAAAAAGAAATGATTAGCCTATATGCGCATTCTGTTTACATCGTTCCTTTCTTGTTGCTCCCCTGCCGATGGACTGTTTCTATCGCAATCAGTAAGCGTGAAAGGAAGCTACCGTACAGACAGAGGGATCTATATTTATACTAGGCACAACTAATTACATACCGACAGAATCGTGGTATTGCTTTCGTTTCCCAAAAGTTATAAATATTTCGATTTCGGAAAAGAAGCTCTGTATTTGGCCAAGATGTCGAAGAAGCAGCTCCCTTACGTACCGGTTGTATGGAGTAAGATGTGGAGACGGCGGTTTGAAAGCCGACACAAGTAGTACGAGGAAGGACGTCCCTTACGTGAAGGATCGCTACCTGGCGAAGGGGCAGGTGTGGCGAATGTCCGGCATTCGTGAGTGTGTGTCTGACTCTACAACTCTGAGTTCTTTGCGGGCAGCAGTGACGCCAGCACAGCAGCCGCGAAAACGTGTGTGTGTGTGTGTGTGTGTGTGTGTGTGTGTGTCGGCCCTGTGTCTCAGCGGGTTTTTTGAGGCGTTGCGTCAACTGCGCGGCCGTCCCTGTGAGACGCACAGCCAGCCACTGTGTGTAAACACGAGCCACGGCTGCCAACTTCGGCGTTCCGAACCGCCACGTCGCCGACACTGCCCTCTCTCTACCTCCCTCCCTCCCTCCCACCCCTCCCCCCCAACACCACTTGCCCATAAAACTGAAACCATCCGAGGGAAATTTTTTGACACGGGCAGTAATCTCGCCACAGTCCCACAGTGGACGAACGAGTGCAGTGTAAGCTGTCTCTTTAGTGGACTTGTTGCATCTTCCAAGTGTCCTGCCAGTGAAACGCAACCTTTGGCTCGCCTTCCCCACAATATTATCTATGTGGTCTTTCCAACTGAAGTTGTTCGTAATTTTAACACCCAGGTACTTAGTTGAAATGACAGCCTCGAGAATTGTACTATTTATCGAGTAATCGAATTGAAACGGATTTCTTTTGGAACTCGTGTGGATCACCTCACACTTTTCGTTATTTAGCGTCAACTGCCACCTGCCACACCGTACAGCAATCTTTTCTAAATCGCTTTGCAACTGATACTGGTCTTCGAATGAGCTTACTAGACGGTAAATTACAGCATCATCTGCGAACAACCTAAGAGAACTGCTCAGATTGTCACCCAGGTCATTTATATAGATCAGGAACAGCAGAGGTCCCAGGACGCTTCCCTGGGGAACACCTGATATCATTTCAGTTTTACTCGACGATTTGCCGTCTATTACTACGAACTGCGATCTTCCTGACAGGAAATCACGAATCCAGTCGCACAACCGAGACGACACCCCATAGGCCCGCAGCTTGATTAGAAGTCGCTTGTGAGGAACGGTGTCAAAAGCTTTCCGGAAATGCAGAAATACGGAATCAACTTGAGATCGCCTGCCGATAGCGGCCATTACTTCGTGCGAATAAAGAGCTAGCTGCGTTGCGCAAGGAGGATGTTTTCTGAAACCGTGCTGATTGCGTATCAAAATAGATCGTTCCCTTCGAGGTGATTCATAATGTTTGAATACAGTATATGCTCCAAAAACCTACTGCAGACGGACGTCAATGATATAGGTCTGTAGTTCGATGGATTACTCCTACTACCCTTTTTAAACACTGGCGCGACCTGCGCAATTTTCAAATTTGTAGGTACAGATCTATCGGTGAGCGAGCGGTTGTATGTGATTGCTAAGTAGGGAGCTATTGTATCAGCGTAATCTGAAAGGAACCTAATCGGTATACAATCTGGACCTGAAGACTTGTCCGTACCGAGCGATTTGAGTTGCTTCGCAACCCCTAAGGTATCTACTTCTAAGAAACTCATGCTAGCAGCTGTTCGTGTTTCAAATTCTGGAATATTCCATTCGTGTTCCCTGGTGTAGGAATTTCAGAAATCTGCGTTCAGTAACTCCGCTTTAGCGGCACAGTCGTCGGTAACAGTACCATCGGCACTGCGCAGCGGAGGTATTGACTGCGTCTTGCCGCTTGTGTACTTTACATACGACCAGAATTTCTTCGGATTTTGTACCAAATTTGGAGACAATGTTTCGTTGTGGAACCTATGAAAGGCATCTCGCATGTCAGACGCTCAGATCGATACCAAACGTCGTATGTGGACAGAGCAGAACCAAAACAGCGAGTTACTTGGTGCTGCCTGCTGTCCTGCAGTAGAACACGCGTGAACGGCAATTAAAAGCAGCCAACACCAGAAGCACGGCCGCATCTGCCACCAACACACACGTATACCTTCCGCGGGAAGTTGGTAGGCCGTTACGTCGTGCTATCGAGGGTCCTGCGTTTAAACGCCAATGACGACGACACTTCCTTTACTGTGTGATGCGTGAAAGTGTTACGTGGGGCTGTTGATATTTCCACACGCCCGATCCAGGTGTTCCTTTATTCTACTGCTCGGATTGTTTATTCTGTGAAACTACAAATGCACCGGCAGTTGGATCGTCGCGACTGCTGTATGTCCGATAGAACAGCACATCCATCTGTACAAGTGTACTCTATATACACTACGTGATCAAAAGTATCCGAACACCTGACTGAAAATGACTCTCAAGTTCGTGGCGCCCTCCATCGGTAATAGTGGAATTCAGTATGGTGTTGGCCCACCCTTAGCCTCGATGACAGCTTCCACTCTCGCAGGCATACGTTCAGTCGGGTGCTGGAAGGTTTCTCGGGGAATGGCAGCCCATTTTTCACGGAGTGCTGCACTGAGAAGAGGTATCAATGTCGGTCGGTGAGGCCTGGCACGAAGTCGGCGTTCCAAAACATCCCAAAGGTGTTCTACAGAATTCAGGTCAGGACTCTGTGCAGGCCTGTCCATTACATGGATGTCATTGTCGTGTAACCACTCCGCCACAAGCCGTGCATTATGAACAGGTACTCGATCGTGTTGAAAGATGCAGTCGCCATCCGCGAATTGCTCTTCAACAGTGGGAAGTAGGAAGGTGCATAAAACGTCAATGTAGGCGTGTGCTGTGATAGTGACACGCAAAACAACAAGGGGTGCAGGCCCCCTCCAGGAAAAACACGACCACACCATAACACCACCGCCTCCGAATTTTACTGTCGGCACTACACACGCTGGCAGGTGACGTTCACCGGGCATTCGCCATACCCACACCCTGCCATCGAATCGCCACACTGTGTACGGTGATTCGTCACTCCACACAACGTTTTCCCACTGTTCAATCGTCCAATGTTTACGCTCCTTACACCAAGCGAGGCGTCGTTTGGCTTATGAGCAGCTCGACAGTCAAATCCAAGTTTTCACACCTCCCGCCGAACTGCCACAGTACCTGCTGTGGATCCTGACGCAGTTTGGAATTCCTGTGTGATGGTCTTGATAGATGTCTGCCTATGACACATTACGACCCTCTTCAGCTGTCGGCGGTCTCTGTCAGTCAACAGACGAAGTCGGCCTGTACGCTTTTGTGCTGTACGTGTCCCTTCACGTTTGCACTGCACTTCACTGTCACATCGGAAACAGTGGACCTAGGGATGTTCAGGAGTGTGGGAATCTCGAGTACAGACGTATGACACAAAAGTGACACCCAGTCACCTGCCCACGTTCCAAGTCCGTGAGTTATGCGGAGCGCCCGATTCTGCTCTCTGACAATGTCCAATGACTACTGAGGTCGCTGGTATAGAGTACCTGGGAGTAGGTGGCAAGACAATGAATCTAATGTGTTTTCGGGGGTGCCTGGATACTTTTGATCATAGTGTATATGGGGCTAAGACACATTTCTTAGACTTTCTGCTCTGATTTGAAAACATTGTTGTTGTAGTTGATGTTGTCTTCAGTTCTGAGACTGGTTTGATGCAGCTCTCCATGCTGCTCTATCCTGTGCAAGCTTCTTCATCTCGCAGTACTTACTGCACCCTACACCCTTCTGAATCTGCTTAGTGTATTTATCTCTTGGTCTCCCTCTGCGATTTTTACCCTCCACACTGCCCTCCAATGCTAAATTGGTGATCCCTTGATGCCTCAGAACGTGTCCTACCAACCGATCCCTTCTTCTGGTCAAGTCGTGCCACAAACTCCTCTTCTCCCCAATCCTATTCAATACCTCCTCATTAGTTATGTGATCAACCCATGTAATCTTCAGCATTCTTCTGTAGCACCACATTTCGAAAGCTTCTATTCTCTTCCTGTCCAGACTATTTATCGTCCACGTTTCACATCCATACATGGCTATACTCCATACAAATGCTTTCAGAAACGACTTCCTGACACTTAAATCTCTACTCGATGTTAACAAATTTCTCTTCTTCAGAAACGCTTTCCTTCCCATTGCGAGTCTACATTTTATATCTTCTATACTTCGAACATCATCAGTTATTTTGCTCCCCAAATAGCAAAACTCCTTTATTACTTTAAGTGTCTAATTTCCTAGTTTCATTTTAAAAACGCGGGGTATCAATAATTCATTTTCATTCAAATGGTTACTTATGCGAATTTCGAAGACCATCTTCCACTTCCAATCGCGGAAACTTTTTTTTTTTTGGTAAGGCCGAGAGATTCTGAGGAGGAGTGTCGATTATTCATAAGCAGTGGGAGTGTTTCAAAATAGAATTGGAGTCCGGAGTCGTGAAAACCTCTACGCCGGCAGCTGTTGCTGAAAGGAGCGCGTCTTTCCGAGAACTGAGCTGTCTCACACACACACACACACACACACACACACACACACACAGCCCGCGTGTGAATGGCCGCTATAAATACATCGCGGCACACGCGCTTCCTGTTCCGGTGATAAATAACGCCCCCTACCCCCCCCCCCCCCCGCCACCTCCTTCCCCCCCTCCTCCTCCTCCAGGAGACGTGCGCAGCGCCTCTGGTGGTCAGTACAGTAGCATAGCTAACCTGTAGCTGTCAGCTGCCAGGGACCTCACTTCCACGAAAAGGGCTGTGTTTGTTCAATCCACAACGTGCGAGGCGACCTTGGCGTTTCAAACGATAGCGTTCGCCTAAAAAAAAAGCTACCACTTCAATAAAAGGTTGTTTATTCGTCACACGACCGGTTTCGGGCTTGCGCCCATCTTCAGGTGTTTATACTGTTTCTACTGTTGGAGATCACTGTATAAATACAAAAAAATTATTTGCTGGTGACTACACAGATACAAGTGGGACAATTGTAAGTGGTAAGGCGGCATTTGACGAAAATATACGTGTGTACTTACATAAAGATGAAGCACCATTATTACACTTGTGCTCTGATGATAGTTTTGCCACTTAGTTACACACTTACGGTCATTTTCGCGTCCATGTGTCAGGTATGACACCGGTGGGTGCAGTATGGCGCTGTCATACCTTCCCTCTCAGTATTCAGCTGTCGTCGGCCTGTGCTTGTTTCGCGCCACCATGCGCCGGATACATCCGGTGAGAACCTGGAGTTCTTATCTTCCTTTCTTTTTCTTTTCTTTTTTTCCTGACCACTCCTTTTCCCTTCCGGCCGTCGTATTTTTATCAGGAGCTCGTTTCCACTACACTATATCCGACGTTAGTACGTTCGTGGCACTGTACATACGGTTATTTGCCTCCAGGTGAGCACAGTAGAACAGACTGTAGTAAGCGTGTAACCTCGCCGCGTCACTTACCGACCTTAATGACAGTGAAGAATTAAACCACGTGCACCTAATGGAAATTTGGGAAAAGCAATCGTCACCGAAGTTAATCTGTCGGTAAAGGAGGAGGAAAGGGTTACATCCAAGAGAAAGGAAAAATACAAATGAAATTGGTCGAAATTAATTTTGAAAAAGGGTAAAGTTAATGAAGAAAGTAAATGTGCGGTCGTTACGTAAACAGTAAACTGGCGTTAATTAGATACTTGAGATTTGGGGAAAATTACGCTCGCCAGTCCTGTGGACAACTACTATAATAACCGAAAAGGAAAGGTTATTGGTCGTATAATTAGCACTAGAAGCGTGGCAACTGAAGGTCGACACGTGTTGTGTGAAAACTGAATGTTTGTCAGAAGTAATAAACTTCGCTAAACTCTGACTTAATTTAGCAAAAGAATTAATAAAACCGGAAAATTGAAAGTTAAAGTAGTGACTGACATTGATAGTGAGCTTTGCTTCTGAAGCAGTACGGAATTAAATAAAATAAGGTTGGTCTTGCGCTACCTCAACAATCATCTCAGAAGCAACTTGAATCGACGGAATTTAGAAACAAGAGATTTAACTTCGAACTTGAATTAAATGATTCTGAACAATTAACAGTAGTAAAATTTAGTACGTACCAAGCTGAGCTGCAGTCACAGGCAAGCTAAAATACGGTAACAAAACACGCACTGTTAATTTGTGCTTGTGTAATCTAAATATTGTAGCCAGCTATGAATACTTTAACTGAACTTCGAAATTAAAGCAGTGAAATGGAATGATAGTACTTTAATCCTGGCGTCTGAATTTCAACGACACTCGGGTTCATTCCGGGAAAGGAAGGGACCCTGCTTGGTAACGCAATTGGGACAATGAGCAACAAAGGTTCATGCTAAGTTGCTTTATTTTAGTGATGATAATTTGAAAAGCTGAGGTCTGGCATAGAGTTCTAAACCTTTACGTGCTTTTAGTCTTCCTTGTTGGTCGATTGAAGGTTTGAAGCCGTCGATCGAGGAGGTGGCGACAGTCACTCATTGTCGGCCGTCGCTGTTGCAGAAGCTGGATGTTGGCGCGCCTTCTTCTCGACACGGTCACCAGGCGAAACGGACTCTCGGTGTGCGCCAGCCCTCCATTATTTCCTGTGGGAATATATAAAGTCTTAATTTTGATAATCAACAGCCTCAGCTGCACCGTTTACCTAGAATTTGCCTAGATTTCAGTCGGGATGACCCAACCTTCTTCAGAGTAACAGTAACTGCTGTTTGTCCATAGTGAACACCGTCAAGCTAGAACTAGAAATCCATAAATTATCAGACTGTAAGAACTCGTGTGAAAGTTGCTCGGCCCCCGGTGCTGCCACGGGAACTGACCGTAGTAGCGGCGTGCGGCCGACACAGTACCTCGCGGCTGCGCATAAACTGTCTGCTAGTCACTTGCTGACCTCGAATTTACTGCTAAAGTGAAATAAAAGGTACAGCTGAGGGAAAGAGCGTAAAGGACGTACTTAGATGGACTGTCCTAACATTTATCAACTACTCATTGGTCACGATACGACGAAGACAGCGTGTGCTTACAAGGTATGGCTTGTCTAAGCACGAACTGTAATCACGTAAAAAGAACTCGGCAGTGGGAAGGATAATGTAAAGCCAACATCACCACTATTATGAGCAGGTCTAGAAATTTTTAAGGCGTAATTGTTAAGCACTTGCTTAGCTACGGTTACAATGCACCAACATCCTATTGCCTCGGCACAGAAATGGTCACGATTGCACTTGCGAACAATTCTACATCTAATCTGTAACAGTCGCAATACGGGCCTTATAAAATAATGATCATTATTCGAGATTAGTATATTTGACCTGAAATGGTCTAGAATCGTATTTCTACAGTTGCTGACAGGGCAGCGAAATGTCGAATATTCAGTCCCTCGTTTATACGGCAGTGGACAAGGAATTACCTGTCAGACCGTAGATGCGGAGACGTGATTCGAAACACGTCAGGGATACAAGGTGCGTCATCGTCGCGGAAAAACAGTGATCCGTATATGTAATAAGTTTCCTTTAGTTTACGTCTACGGTCACAAACTTCTTGTTAACAGGTTGCCGGTTTCGGTCTTTAATGACCATCATCAGGTGTGTTTCATAAAAACAAAGTCCTAATGTACTGCAGCCGTAGTGGCATCGTCAAATGTTACGTGCGGAATCAGCACCAGCACCGCCAAATGCGTATAAACCACATCACATCACACGCACGAGTAATCTGTTAACAGAAAGTTTGGGACCACAGGCGTTGTTGTGGCGTGGCAAGACAGCCGAGCCACTATGAGAGGAAGCCGAAAGGCACGCAGGCTGGCGTGAGGTCTGGAACAGGTAAAGTAATTGAGACTAGCAAGAAAAGTACGTAGCTGCTGGAATACTTAACTTTAATCCATAATTGGTGAACATCGCTCGTGACGGTACATGTCTTACAGCATCAATAGCAACTGGTAATGGCGCCTTGCTAGGTCGTAGCAAATGACGTAGCCGAAGGCTATGCTAACTATCGTCTCGACAAATGAGAGCGTATGTAGGCAGTGAACCATCGCTAGCAAAGTCGGCTGTACAACTGGGGCGAGTGCTAGGAAGTCTCTCTAGACCTGCCGTGTGGCGGCGCTCGGTCTGCAATCACTGACAGTGGTGACACGCGGGTCCGACGTATACTAACGGACCGCGGCCGATTTAAAGCCTACCACCTAGCAAGTGTGGTGTCTGGCGGTGACACCACAGACGTAAATTAAAGGAATTTACTACGCCAGGGATATTTGTCAGTGTGCGTCAGAATTTTGTTCGCCGACAACGTGCTGGCATTGAGATTGGTGGCCTTCAGTTTCAAAAGATTTTGTAAAGAACATTACAGATGACATGATCATCGTGTCAGTGGTGGTATTTGCTGTTAACTAATGTAAACAAGAAGTAGACAGTAATGTGATTTTATTGTTATTACCTCCTTAAACTGCCGTCCCCTACGCCATGTTCGCTACCTCAAGTCGGTGGCTGGCGCATCCTCTTTGTCCTGTCAGCTTTTGCTCGCTCTTACGGAAACACCCTGTAGATATACGTCCAGAACTGGGTACTTTCTTTGCCGGCCGGTGTGGCCGAGCGGTTCTAGGCGCTACAGTCTGTGACCCCGCGACCGCTACGGTTGCCGGTTTGCATCCTGCCTCGGGCACGGATGTGTGTGTGTGATGTCCTTAGGTTAGTTAGGTTTAAGTAGTTCTCAGTTGTAGGGGACTGATGACCTCAGATGTCAAGTCGCATAGTGCTCAGAGCAATCTGAACCATTTGGGTACCTTTTGGAAGTCAGATGGCGCCAAAACTTGTGCTCCGTAAAAATGGACCCAGTGGGGCAGAAATCCGCTGCACTACAATGGAGCGGAGAAGTGCTGTGGGCTGAGTGACTGTGTGTGTGTGTGTGACCCGCGGCAGGTCAAGTCGTCCACAAAGGCGCGCAGATAAGCCCCGGTTTGGAGTCCGACCCAGCTGCAGATAGAGAGACTACGACACAACAGGCGGAGCCCGCCCGAGGCATGTGTGAGCCCCAGCCGAGGATAAACACACCTTCTCCGTCATCCAGGACTGACGCAACTCCACACTTTCGACTTTGTTACTGCAGAGACACCGAAAGCAGCGGCAGCGCCCTCAAAAGTAACGGCTCCGCATTTTATATGTCAGAACCCTCAAATCAAAGTTTATTACCATTCTGCCTATTTTCTTCGTACCTAGATACTTATTTCCGAGCATAGGCACCCTGCCGAAACACACACACACACACACACACACACACACACTTCTCCCCTCTAGCATTACATTTCCTCGACAGCAGTTGTCGATACCAGTATTGTGTGTCCAATTTTGGTCGGGTCAGTATTATCTCAGCTGCTTTTCTGAAAACTATAATATCATTTTACGCACAGTATGTTACACTTCAAAGTAAAATTTATGGAAAGGTATTATTTTATTTTCGGTGTTACAATCGTTACAAATTCGGAGTAGGTATTAAAATCCAGGGAGAAGAAATAAAAACTTTGAGGTTCGCCGATGACATTGTAATTCTGTCAGAGACAGCCAAGGACCTGGAAGAGCAGTTGAACGGAATGGACAGTGTCTTGAATGGAGGGTATAAGATGAACAAAAGGAAAACGAGGATAATGGAATGTAGTCGAATTAAGTCGGGCGATGCTGAGGGAATTAGATTAGGAAATGAGACACTTAAAGTAGTAAAGGAGTTTTGCAATTTGTGGAGCAAAATAACTGATGATGGTCGAAGTAGAGAGGATATAAAATATAGATTGCCAATGCCAAGGAAAGCGTTTCTGAAGAAGAGAAATTTAACATCGAGTATTGATTTCAGTGTTAGGAAGTCGTTTCTGAAAGTATTTGTATGGAGTGTAGTCATGTATGGAAGTGAAACATGGACGATAAATACTTTGGACAAGAAGAGAATAGAAGCTTTCGAAATGTGGAGCTACAGAAGAATGTTGAAGATTATATGGGTAGGTCACATAAGTAATGAGGAGATATTGAATAGGATTGGGGAGAAGAGGAGTTTGTGGCACAACTTGACTACAAGAAGGGATCGGTTGGTAGGACATGTTCTGAGGGATCAAGGGATCACAAATTTAGTATTGGAGGGCAGCGTGGAGGGTAAAAATCGTAGAGGGAGACCAAGAGATGAATACACTAAGCAGATTCAGAAGGATGTAGGCTGCAGTAGGTACTGGGAGATGAAGAAGCTTGCACAGGATAGAGTAGCATGGAGAGCTGCATCAAACCAGTCTCAGGACTGAAGACCACAACAACAACAATCGTTAAGTAGTAGATCTGAATGTACAGTTCAAATAATTTTTTTCAGATAGATTTCAACGTACGAATTATTTGGCACACTTAAAATTTGTATTACTAACAACGCAATCTTGTACTGTTTACTATCTTTATTTCTGGATTCATTTATGAAATAATAATCGAAATTAATAGAAATTCGTGTGTGAAGAAAAACTGTAAACCCTTTGGAATACGGTTATTTCCGCTGAGTGAGGCAGTGGTAAGTGTATGTGTCACGGCATCGTATTTTTGTATTTTGGGGAACAATGTAATTTCGGCTGTGTTAATGTGAAAATTCGAAAGACTGTATGACATACTTAAATGTGACAAAATACCGGGTGATCAAAAAGTCAGTATTAATTTAAAAACTGAATAAGTCACGGAATAATGTAGATAGAGAGGCACAAATTGTTAAAATTTTAGAAAGCGTTCTGGTAATGCAGCGTCAAGACAGATCGGCGTAAAATGTTGAAATTGAGTAAAGCAGTCTCGATTCGAACGGAAGTTTTTTTTTTTTTCAGGATGACAACGAGTTTCCTCTACAATTTAAACCACCCGCATGGCGTAAGCCGTGGAATACATCAGAAATACGTATTCAGACCGGACTACGATCTATAACACCCATGGTGGGGAATGCTTACAGCGGACGGAGCAGCAGCTGCAAATGTAAGGGCGGGGAGTGAAGCGGGAGCCTCACTCCAGCTCCAGGATACAAACTGAGAGGCGCGACCAGCGGACACAGCCAGCCGCCCGCTCGCTGTACTCACGTCTCGCGCTGCACTGGACCGAAAACGGTCGGCCACCTACGAGGTGACAGTTACTGAACTGTGTGAAATAAAACAGTCTAGGCTTCTGAACGGTTTCCGTTTGGACGCTCAAACTGCACGGTTGGGCGTGTGGTTTGGTTTTCCGGCGAAGCCCAGCTTCGTTTGGATGGGTCCGTCAGTAGGCGAAACTGGCGCATCTGGAGGGAGCCAGAGTCCGCATTTCGCGATCAACATGTGGCTGTGTCCTATGCAGTGTCCACTCATATAGTACGAGGTGCATTCAAGTTCTAAGGCCTCCGATTTTTTTTCTAATTAACTACTCACCCGAAATCGATGAAACTGGCGTTACTTCTCGACGTAATCGCCCTGCAGACGTACACATTTTTCACAACGCTGACGCCACGATTCCATGGCGGCGACGAAGGCTTCCTTAGGAGTCCGTTTTGACCACTGGAAAATCGCTGAGGCAATAGCGGCACGGCTGGTGAATGTGCGGCCACGGAGAGTGTCTTTCATTGTTGGAAAAAGCCAAAAGTCACTAGGAGCCAGGTCAGGTGAGTAGGGAGCACGAGGAATCACTTCAGAGTTGTTATCACGAACAAACTGTTGCGTAACGTTAGCTCGATGTGCGGGTGCGTTGTCTCGGTGAAACAGCACACGCGCAGCCCTTCCCGGACGTTTTTGTTGCAGTGCAGGAAGGAATTTGTTCTTCGAAACATTTTCGTAGGATGCACCTGTTACCGTAGTGCCCTTTGGAACGCAGTGGGTAAGGATTACGTCCTCGCTGTCCCAGAACATGGACACCATCATTTTTTCCAGCACTGGCGGTTACCCGACATTTTTTTGGTGGCGGTGAATCTGTGTGCTTCCATCGAGCTGACTGGCGCTTTGTTTCTGGATTGAAAAATGGCATCCACGTCTCATCCATTGTCACAACCGACGAAAAGAAAGTCCCATTCGTGCTGTCGTTGCGCGTCAACATTGCTCGGCAACGTGCCACACGGGCAGCCGTGTGGTCGTCCGTCAGCATTCGTGGCACCCACCTGGATGAGACTTTTCGCATTTTCAGGTCGTCGTGCAGGATTGTGTGCACAGAACCCACAGAAATGCCAACTCTGGAGGCGATCTGTTCGACAGTCATTCGGCGATCCCCCAAAACAATTCTCTCCACTTTCTCGATCGTGTCGTCAGACACCGGCTTGTGCGAGCCCGAGGTTGTTTCGGTTTGTTGTCACACGATGTTCTGCCTTCATTAAACTGTCGCACCCACGAACGCACTTTCGACACATACGTAACTCCATCACTACATGTCTCCTTCAACTGGTTTCACACCACGCAAATTCAGAAAACGAACGATTGCACGCTCTTCAAGTAAGGAAAACGTTGCCATTTTAAGTATTTAAAACAGTTCTCATTCTCGCCGCTGGCGGTAAAATTCCATCGACGTACAGTGCTGCCATCTCTGGGACGTATTGACAATGAACGCGGCCTCATTTTAAAACAATGCGCATGTTTCTATCTCTTTCCAGTCTGGAGAAAAAAGAATCGGAGGCCTTAGAACTTGAATGCACCTCGTAATGTGCGATATTCCTCGGTGGCACGGCCATTACCCAACTACGTGAAGTTTTCGGAAGATGATTTCGTCCCCATTATCCACAGCGACCCTGACTTGGGGAAGATGTGTGCTTCGTGCAAGACGGAAGCGGGAGAGTGTCTGGTGTCCTCGAGGAGCAGGCTGGGGACGGCAGTCTGGCTCTGCGGAACCCAGAGGCCTCGCTTGGCCGCCACATTCTCCAGATCTCAACATACGCGAGTCCTTTTTGGTGGGGGCTGTATTAAAGGCGAGGTGTACAACAGTGACCCCAAAACTACTGCTGAGCTGAAAACAGCCATTCATGAGATCAGAGACAGCATCCATGTCCCGGCACGTCAGCGGCTCGTGCAGAAATTCGCTACTCGTCTGCGCCACGTCATCGCCAACGATGGCGGCCATGTCGGACATGTCGTAACCAAAATCCGACTGCCTGTAGTGACGTCTACATGTGGAATGAAGTGTGTGCACTGTAATGGGACACCCTCGCCTCACATTACCCTTTTTTATAGAATTAGCCGATACCACATTTTCACATCGTGTGTAGGTGGACATCATCTCAGCTGCTTAACTAAAAGGATGTCGCATGATTTGTGTTCGATGCGTTACATTTCAGGCTACAATGTATAGAAAGAAATTATTTTCTTACAATCAATATCTACAATCTCTGTACATACACTAAAAGCCGGCCGCGGTGGCCAAACGGTTCTAGGCGCTGCACTCTGGAACCGCGCGACGCCTACGGTCGCAGGTTCGCATCCTGCCTCGGGCACGGATGTGTGTGATGTCCTTAGGTTAGTTAGGTTCAAGTAGTTCTAATTTCTAGGGGACTGACGACCTCAGATGTTAAGTCCAATAGTGCTCAGAGCCATTTGCACCATTTATACAACTAAAATTAATTTTCTTTTAGAAATATTTGAAATTACAAGATATCCGCCATATTTAAAATTCCTATTATTAATTTCGCAAAAATTTATTTCTGAACTCGTTTACAAACTAATTATGCAACTTCGTGACGATTCTTCGTTCGTCAAGAAAGTTTATAAACTCTTTTGCCTTGTAAAGTCTTTGGAATATTGTGAGTACCGCAGAATCTATGCGTGCCTCTGATGGAATCGGACGTTTTTAGCTGTATATGACGGTAGTATCTGTTCCCGAAAGAACAGTTACCGTAAATGACATGATAATTAAATGGACACCCTAGCTGCAAACAGGCACACATTTTTCAGCATCTCCCCCACGAAGTACATCAACGCCTGTTCCCAGCTAGGGTGTACATTTAATTATCATTGCATTTCGGTCGTTTTTCTTTTGTGACTGGCAAAAACAGTGTAATTTGTAGAGTTATGTAAGTGGAAATTGTAAAAACGGGAGGCATATTGAAAAGATATGACGAAAACTAAAATACAAGAGTAAGGGAGGCAAATCTTCGAACATTATAATGTCAAGTGGAAGCCAGAGTGTTAAAAAATTTCAGCCTCAAGAATCCTTCCGTAGCCGTGACTGCAGCCAACAACGAGAAGAGGAAAATAAAGTTTTATATCCGGTGACGCCTGTGCGCTGAGGACGACACGGCGGCCGGACGGAACCCGTTGAGCCTTCACGGCCTGTTTGGGAGGAGAATAAACAAAGCCTCTCAAGCTTTTGAAACTGATTAAGAGACTAAAACTTCACTCGTCATGTGTAGAAATGTAAGACTGCTACATGCTGTAGTTTGTAAATAATTTACGTGTTTTTTTTCCATGTTGTGTTGTTGTGGTCTTCACTCCTGAGACTGGTTTGATGCAGCTCTCCATGCTACTCTATCCTGTGCAAGCTGCTTCATCTCCCAGTACCTACTGCAACCTACATCCTTCCGAATCTGCTTAGTGTATTCATCTCTTGGTCTCCCTCTACGATTTTAACCCTCCACGCTGCCCTCCAATACTAAATTGGTGATAACTTGATGCGTCAAAACATGTCCTACCAACCGATCCCTTCTTATAGTCAAGTTGTGCCACAAACACCTCTTCTCCCCAATCCTATTCAATACCTCGTCATTAGTTATGTTATCTACCCATCTAATCTTCAGCATTCTTCTGTAGCACCACATTTCGAAAGCTTATATTCTCTTCTTGTCCAAACTATTTATCGTCCATGTTTCACTTCCATACATGGCTACACTACATACAAATACTTTCAGAAACGACTTCCTGACACTTAAATCTATACTCGATGTTAACAAATTTCCCTTCTTCAGAAACGATTTCCTTGCCATTGCCAGTCTACATTTTATATCCTCTCTACTTCGACCATCATCAGTTATTTTGCTCCCCAAATAGCAAAACTCTTTTACTACTTTAAGTGACTCATTTCCTAATCAATTCCCTCACCATCACCCCACTTAATTCGACTACATCCCATTATCCTCGTTTTGCTTTTGTTGATGTGTATCTTGTATCATCCTTTCAAGACACTTTCCATTCCATTCAACTGCTCTTCCAAGTCCTTCACTGTCTCTGATAGAATTAGAATGTCATCGGCGAACCTCAAAATTTTTATTTCTTCTCCCTGGATTTTAATACCTACTCCGAATTTTTCGTTTGTTTTCTTTACTGCTTTGCTGAATATACAGATTGAATAACATCGGGGATAGGCTACAACCCTGTCTCACTCCCTTCCCAACCACTGCTTCCCTTTCATGTCGCTCGACTCTTATAACTGCCATCTGGTTTCTGTACAAATTGTTAATAGGCTTTCGCTCCCTGTATTTTACCCCTGCCACCTTTAGAATTTGAAAGAGATTATTCCAGTCAACATTGTTAAAAGCTTTCTCTAAGTCTACAAATGCTAGAAACGTAGGTTTGCCTTTCCTTAATCTAGCTTCTAAGATAAGTCGTAGGGTCAGTATTGCCTCACGTGTTCAGATATTTCTGCGGAATCCAAACTGATCTTCCCCGAGGTCGGCTTCTACCAGTTTTTCCATTCGTCTGTAAAGAATTCGCGTTAGTATTTTGCAGCTGTGGCTTATTAACCTGGTTGTTCGGTAATTTTCACATTTGTCAACACCTGCTTTCTTTGGGATTGGAATTATTATATTCTTCCTGAAGTCTGAGGGTATTTCGCCTGTGTCATACATTCTGCTCACCAGATGGTAGAGTTTTGTCAGGACTGGCTCTCCCAAGGCCGTCAGTAGTTCTAATGGAATGTTGTCTACTCCCGGGGCCTTGTTTCAACTCAGGTCTTTCAGTGCTCTCTCAAACATGCAGTATCATACCTCCCATTTCATCTACATCCTCTTCCATTTCCATAATATTGTCCTCAAGTACATCGACCTTGTGTAGACCCTCTATATACTCCTTCCTCCTTTCTGCTTTCCCTTCTTTGCTTAGAACTGAGTTTCCATCAAAGCTCTTTGATATTCATGTAAGTGGTTCTACTACCCCAAAGGTCTGTTTAATTTTCCTGTAGGCAGTATCTATCTTATCCCTAGTCAGATAAGCCTCTACAATGTAGAGTCTACATCCTTACATTTGCCCTCTAGCCATCCCTGCTTAGCCATTTTGCACTTCCTGTCGATCTCATTTTTGAGACTTTTGTATTCCCTTTTGCCTGCTTCATTTACTGCATTTTTATATTTTCTCCTTTCATCAATTAAATTCAATATCTCTTCTGTTGCCCATGCATTTCTACCAGCTCTCTTTTTTTTTCATAGAGTTAAATAACTGCCGCCTTGTGTATAAACTCGGGTTGCAAACGGGGCTGTTCTACTGAACGGCAACATCCTGCCGGTTACGTGCTCTAAGTCAAATACTCGGCACTTGAGCTCATTTGTGAAGCAATCAGACTTTAGTGTGATACAGGTTTTGATTCTTCAAGGTATTGTCGGTGGATGGTTTGACAGTGTGCGACAACGGAGAGGAGCTGACGAATCTCTTGAGCCCTCGCCTAGGCTGGCTGGCTCTGCTTAGCTGGCTCTGGCTGTTATCAGTTCAGCGCCTCCTCGGGCAGCCGTTGCCCTGCAGATAGCGCCGGCCTATCGCGCAGCCCGCTTCCGCCAACCCTCCCTCCCTCCCTCCCTCCCTGTCCACCTCCTATTCTCCCTCTCTCTATCTGACCGTTACCCCCCTTTATTGCTGTTGCAAAGGAAACCTTAACTCAAGTCGCTCAAAATTGCGTGACTCGGTTGCGTGGCAAGTACGTCGCACAGTTGTAATCTGCGAACACGTGGCATCACAAAGTGTCGGACGACTCGCATTCAGTACCAGTATTCTAAACACCTACACTTCTCTCCAGTTCATCTACATCCGTGCTCGGCGAACCACGTGAAGCCGTGTGGCGGAGGGTACCTTGAATACCTCTATCGGTTCTCCCTTCTATTCCAGTCTCGTATTGTTCGACAGCAAGTGCAAAATCGTTAAGCAGGGATGGCTAGACGAGAAATGTAAGGATGTAGAGGCTCATCTCACTAGGGGTAAGATAGATACTACCTACAGGAAAATTAAAGACACCTTTGGAGAAAAGAGAACCACTTGCATGAATATCAAGAGCTCAGATGGAAATTCAGTTCTAAGCAAAGAAGGGAAAGCAGAAAGGTCGAAGGAGTATATAGAGGGTCTATACAAGGGCGATGTACTTGAGGACAATATTATGGAAATGGAAGAGGAGGTAGATGAAGATGAAATGAGAGATACTGCGTGAAGAGTTCGACAGAGCACTGAAAGACCTGAGTCGAAACAATGCCCAGGGAGTAGACAACATTCCATTGGAACTACTGACGGCCTTGGGAGAGCCAGTCCTGACAAAACTCTACCATCTGGTGAGCAAGATGTATGAGACAGGCGAAATACCCTCAGACTTCAAGAAGCATGTAATAATTCAAATCCCAAAGAAAGCAGGTGTTGACAGATGTGAAAGTTACCGAAATATCAGTTTAATAATTCACGCATGCAAAATACTAACACGAATTCTTTACAGACGAATGGAAAAACTGGTAGAAGCCGACCTCGGGGAAGATCAGTTTGCATTCCGTAGAAATATTGGAACACGTGACGCAATACTGACCCTACGACTTACATTAGAAGCTAGATTAAGGAAAGGCAAACTTACGTTTGTAGCATTTGTAGACTTAGAGAAAGCTTTTAACAATGTTGACTGGAATACTCTCTTTCAAATTCTGAAGGTGGCAGAGGTAAAACAGAGGGAGCGAAAGGCTATTCACAATTTGTACAGAAACCAGATGCCAGTTATGAGAGTCGAGGGGCATGAATGGGAAGCAGTGGTTGGGAAAGGAGTGAGACAGGGTTGTAGCCTCACCCCGATGTTATTCAATCTGTATACAAACCAAAAATCGGAGTAGCAATTACAATCCATGGAGAACAAACAAAAACTTTGAGGTTCGGCGATGACATTGTAATTCTTTCAGAGACAGCAAAGGACTTGGAAGAGCAGTTGAACGGAATGGACAGTGTCTTGAAAGGAGGATATAAGATGAACATCAACAAAAGCAAAACGAGGATAATGGAATGTAGTCGAATTAAGTCGGGTGATGCTGAGGGAATTAGATTAGGAAATGAGACAC
This sequence comes from Schistocerca piceifrons, assembly GCF_021461385.2. Lineage (NCBI taxonomy): Eukaryota > Metazoa > Arthropoda > Insecta > Orthoptera > Acrididae > Schistocerca > Schistocerca piceifrons. The sequence goes on from NC_060148.1 coordinate 1,562,907, forward strand.
TTAAAGTAGTAAAGGAGTTTTGCTATTTGGGGAGCAAAATAAATGATGGTCGAAGTAGAGAGAATATAAAATGTAGACTGGCAATGGCAAGGAAAGCGTTTCTCAAGAAGAGGAATTTGTTAACATCGAGTATAGATTTAAGTGTGAGGAAGTCGTTTCTGGAAGTATTTGTATGGAGTGTAGCCATGTATGGAAGTGAAACGGACGATATATACTTCGAACAAGAAGAGAATAGAAGCTTTCGAAATGTGGTGCTACAGAAGAATGCTGAAGATTATATGGGTAGATCACGTAACTAATGACGAGGTATTGAGTAGGATTGGGGACAAGAGAAGTTTGTGGCCCAACTTGAAGAAGGGATCGGTTGGTAGGACACGTTCTGAGGCACCGAGGGATCACCAATTTAGTACTGGAGGTCACCGTGGAGGGTAAAAATTGTAGAGGGACCAAGAGATGAATACACTAAACAGTTTCAAAAGGATGTAGGTTGCAGTAGCAGAAGCTTGCACAGGATAGAGTAGCATGGAGAGCTGCATCGAACCAGTCTCGGGATTGAAGACCACAACAACATTCTTCGCGGAAAGAACGATTGTCGGTATGCCTCTGTGTGGGCTCTAATCTCTCTGATTTTATCCTCACGGTCTCTTCGCGAGATATACGTAGGAGGGAGCAATATACTGCTAGACTCCTCGGTGAAGGTATGTTCTCGAAACTTCGACAAAAGTCCGTACCGAGCTACTGAGCGTCTCTCCTGCAGTCTTCCACTGGAGTTTATCTGTCATCTTTGTAACGCTTTCGCGATTACTAAATGATCCTGTAACGAAGCGCGCTGATCTCCGTTGGATCTTCTCTCTCTCTTCTATCGACCCTATCTGGTACGGATCCATCACTGCTGAGCAGTATTCGAGCAGTGGGCGAACAAGCGTACTGTAACCTACTTCCTTTGGTTTCGGTCTGCATTTCCTTAGGATTCTTCCAATGAGCCTCAGTCTGGCATCTGCTTTACCGACGATCAACTATACATGACCATTCCATTTTAAATCACTCCTAATGCGTACTCCCAGATAATTTATGAAATTAACTGCTTCGAATTGCTGACCTGCTATATCGTAGCTAAATGATAAGGGATCGTTCTTTCTGTGTATTCGCAGCACATTACACTTGTCTATATTGAGATTCAATTGCCATTCCCTACACCATCCGTCCTGCATTTCAGTACATTGTTATAACCTCTCGATATACCACAGCATCATCCGCAAACAGCCTCAGTGAACTTCCGATGTCATCCACAAGGTCATTTATGTATATTGTGAATAGCAACGGTCCTACGACACTCCCCTGCGGCACACCTAAATCACTCTTACTTCGGAAGACTTCTCTCCATTGAGAATGACACGCTGCGTTCGCAATTAACCGCTTCGCAGAGGGTTCGTAGACTTCGCCTCCGACTACTTCTCCACCGTTCCACTCTTCAACAGCAGGCGGGAAATGCCAAGACTTCTCTCTTTCTCTGTGAGATCTTACTTCACTTATTTCGGCATTGCGATCATTCCTCCCTAACCAGTTGGGTGCCAACAAAATACTTTCGAATGTTTTTTATTCCACTCTTCGATCACAATATCAGTTCTTTAGGCTATGACCGGTTTCAGTCAGTAATGACCATCCTCAGATTTAAAATATAAAAATGTAAACACCTAGTTAGCAGCGTGTCTTTCAACACAATACAGCATTACGTATCACAATATACTATCGTACATCCAGGGAAATGTACAGATAAAATACGGTAGAACGTACCTTTTTCTACACCAAGTCTTTAACTGGAATGGCCGTAATGACGTCGTCAAAACATAAATATGCTCAGCACAGCATCGTCACATAGATATGTGGGAGACATATCAGGATGTATGTAAACCCCTCCGGTGGTTGAGTTCTTACGATGGTGCGCGCCTACATAAAGTCCTGGCTGCCGACCCAACAGAGGGCGCTGATCTTTCCTTCAGCTGTCATACAGACGTTTTACCTTTCATAGGCAAGTTATAGGTTGCTACAGGCAATGTACAACCTATATTAATTGTTGACCGTAAATTCACCGTAAAAGTGTCATACCTATTATCTTTATACATTTCCTTTTAATAATTTTATATGGGTAACTGTATTCTTATTTTACTGTATCACAATGGGTTTCTATAATGATTACCAATATTTAAAAGTCTGCTACGTCTATTGTACCTAATGTGTTCTTATCAGATTATGTTTCTTACGTAAATGATGACTACATCTAAGCCCACCGTACCGACATCTATGTACGTTGTAGGCAGACGTATTTCTGGTAGCTATCTCGCGTTAGTCGACCGTCGTAATTTAATATGTTATTATTATGTTGATTATTGCCGACTTACGTGGTGGGCCTTAATAAAAGTGATATTTCATTTTATTTTCAATTTCAGTTAAATGCTTTTGTGAAGTTCTCCTTTTCAACAATATTAATCTTAAATTATTCGTTGCGTTAATGAATGTTAGACTCGCTGAATCTTAAGGCATGAGCATATAAGTTGAACAATGAAATAAACTTTTCATATTAATTTCCTCGGTTAGTCAGTTCACTTTAAAGCAAGAAATCTTCAGTTATTAATTACAATTGCGGCCCACACCTGCGCGAGAGTATTTTCTGTTACCTCCGTTAGCCATTGCATTGTAGTCGGAGTCCTGGCTCTGGCTCTAGGCTGTCGTACTGAAAATAAGTATCTTAAAGCTACGTATTTTCTGCAACGTCGGGCAGCTGTGGAGAAAAATGTATAATATGTTAATAGTGGGCGAGTTTTCCGCTTCCGCTAAGTTTTATAAGTTAATATCGCCACGTAATGGCGTCGTTGGCTGCATCGGCCACTGCGATTGTTGAACTGTAAATTACTTGAATGCAGGCTAATTCAAAGGAAGGCGGACATGAAATCGGGATCACCTTTTACAAATTAAAAGTGAACAATGATATTAAATCAATATATTATCTGCTTAATTAGTACAAATATGCTTACATTTGCCAACACCCGCAAGATGTCCGTCTACACGCAACCGAGACAAGAGAAGTGAAGACGACTAAAAATCAACAAAAGAGCGTATCTTGTCGTCTCTTTAGACCATTACGTGATATTTCTTTGCCCTCGAAACTTACACAGAGAAATTATTATAATACGGATACATGATAAAAACGTATATTATTCAATTTTTAAATGCCTCTTCTTTATAAACACTGTTTAAGTCTTTTCGTATTATTTCGCTGGGCCGGCCGCTGGTGGCCGAGCGGTTCTAGGCGCTTCAGTCCGGAACCGCGCGACTGCTACGGTCGCAGGTTCGAATCCTGCCTCGTGCATGGGTGTGTGTGTGTGGTGTCCTTAGGTTAGTTAGGTTTAAGTAGTTCTAAGTCCTAGGGGACTGATGACCTCAGATGTTAAGTCCCATAGTGCTCAGAGCCATTTCGATGGGGACGCAATAGCTACTGCACTTCAGTAGCCAACTGCAAAAATGTCTGTGCGGACAATGTGGCATATTCTACACCTTATTTTAGATCAATGTGACGATGCTGTGCTGAGTATATTTATATGATTCGACGACGCCATTGCGGCCTTACCGCTTAAAGACGCGGTGTAGAAAAAGGTACGTTCTACCGTATTTTATCTGTACATTTCCCTGGTTGTACGATAGGATACTGTGATACGTAATGCTGTATTGGTTGAAAGACACACTGCCCTCTAGGTGTACATATTTTTATATTTTACGTCTGAGGATGGTCATTACTGACTGAAACCGGTAGTCGCCTAAAGAACTGATACTGTGATCGAAGACCGGAATAAAAAAACATTCGACACTACTGGATCACTGTTCGTATACGCGACTACGTCGCAGCTGGTGAAAATATTTTCGCACTCTCGAGGAGGAAAATGGTGATCGTGAATTCGTGACAAGTTCCTGCCGCAACGAAAGACGCCTTTGTTTTAGTCATTGTCACCTCAATTCCGTATCATTCCTGTGGCGCTCTTTTCTCTATTTCGCCACAATTCAAAACGACCTGCCCTCCTTCGAATTTCTTCGACGTCCTGTCTGGTCCCGAGTTCGAGCCTCGGTCCGGCACACATTTTTAATCTGCCAGGAAGTTTCATATCGACGCACACTCCGCTGCAGAGTGAAAATCTCACTTTGAATCCACTTGCAGTTTCCGACAGAAATAGAAAGTAGCGCATGCGCGCTTGTGTCTACAGAATATGCCTTTATCTGCTCGCAGCCCTCGAAAACGGACAAAGTAACTCGAGAACAGATTTCTTCGACATCAGTTTTCACTCTTTAGCACCGAAAATACTGTGGTCTCCGGCTGCAGCACATTTCTTGAGCAGAGTTTCAGAGAAATAGAATCGGTAGGAGAATATTGGTGATTTTTTGTACTATACAACCACCTATCACTTTTCGAGGCAAACGGCGAACCGTGGATGGACTAAATTACTTTAATTTCTCTCTTTCACTTAATATTTTGATTCTGTGTATCTCGAAACTGACAAGGGGAGGCCGCCAATTGTGAAATTCAGATTCGATTCATACTGCGCATAATAAAAGCTCATGGCCAGAGGTGTAATGTGGCAAAGCACCAAGATGCACTTCTCAGCCGTTGTCGAGAAAATCGACAGTTAAAAGAAACCGTTGCGGTAAAATACTCTCTACGATTAATAACTTTCTACAACGTCGTGGCGCAGCGGTAAGCGCTCGGGTTCGTAATCCGAAGGTCGTCGGATCGAATCTCGCGTCATGCAACCTTTTTTTTAATATTTGTTTTTTGTAATTCAAATATATATATAATTCCCGGCAATCAGTTGCAACAATTATGCATATAATAAGTTGTTGTAAGTCGTTTGTCGTGGAAAAACTGGCCACTTCGATCATCGTTATGTTTTCCGTACACAAAGTTGTATTTCACAAATGTTATTAATTGTCTTCATAATGTTAACCACGTATAGTTAACGGAAGACGTAGAAACGATATTCCGAAACGAATACGTATAGCGTAAGTCAAACGTTCGAATTAGAATAGAGACCCCACGAACACAAATTCGCTGTGGCAGGTATGAAATATAAACTCCGTTACTCGCTCGTTACACTTGAAGGACAGATGTTGAATGGGCCGAAACGAGCCGCCGCATAACTAGCGTAGTTGCCTGCTAACTTCGAAAGAAAGTTGATGCGGGCCCTAGCGCACCTTATAACATCGTCGAAAATCATTGCGAACGGGAGAGCTTTGGTACACCTTGTTAAACAAACGGAAAAATGGAGGCGGTACAATTGGAGAGCGATCCGCCTTCACCAACATGCATAAGCAATTCATATATTTGAATTAAAAAAAACTAATTATAAAAAAATTGCATGGTGCGAGATTCGATCCGGCGACCTTTGGATTACGAACCCGAGCGCTTACCGCTGCGCCACGACGCTGGAGAAATTTGTTAATCGTAGAGAGTATTTCACCGCAACGGTTTCTTTTAACTGTCGATTTTCTCGATAACGGCAGAGAAGTGCATCTTGGTGCTTTGCCACATTACACCTCTGGCCATGAGCTTTTATTATGCGCAGTATGAATCGAATCTGAATTTCACAATTGGCGGCCTCCCCTTGTGAGTCGAATTTGTTTCATCTTTATTCGATTTCTACGTTTATTGCCGGCATAATAGGAATAAAAAAAAGGAAAATCGATTACGGATTAATCGTAGGTCAGCAACTTCTGTCAATCGATGCAATGAAGAAGCAGCCAAAGTTGCAAATTTCACTTTTTTTTTTTAATTCACTCGACGATTACTTTCGGGTAGTATGATGATTACTTTCGGGCAGTAACTGTTCGTTTCCATATTTTTGACACGGTTTTTATATTTTCAGTAATTCCATTTACGACTACGTTACGATGACTCGAAAATGGGTCCCGGCGCGGAACTAGGCATCGAACGAATAAAGGGAAATTTGCAACTGTAGCTGGTCCTTCATTGTACCGGAAGTCCGTTATTTCAGAAACCGGTTATGTGGTGCAGTTTCGACAGTCAGGTTAAATTGGTATCGAAGAAACTGTATAATCGCAAACCGGTTGTTTCACCGATAACCGCCGTCCCTAGGGCAGGGACACGAGGGGCAAGCAATTTAGAACGTATATCAAATTCGCATACAGGAATTACGAAGGATTACATAAGTTACAAATATCCCCGTAATTCAGGAGGAAACCGGTCAGCTTCGACATCCGAATAAGAGGTGTATGGCTCACTTTGAAAACACGCATTAGTTTATTTACTTTGGCGTTCATCAGTGTGGTATGGTACAGCGGTGGCGAAGAGGAGGGGGGGGGGGTGCGTGTCGCCCCTCCACGTGGTTGCGCAACGCGCCGTAAACGAGCCGCTTGTTGGTCTGCGACTGTCGCTTGTTGCCGGAGCGACGCATGCGCAGACATCCCCCCCCCCCCCCCCACCCAATCGGCAGTCGCTTGTTTTTTGGCCGTGGCGCCCGCCTTCTTCATTCCTGTGTGCGCCGCCTGCCTGCTCGGACGCTGCTGCTCTTTCATTTGTCTGCTCTACGTTTCCCCCTCCACTGTTCTCGCACCGCGTCGTCGGTTTTTCGTTTCAGCATCCGTTTTAATTCGCGCGATATGAAAAATTAACACACCGATGCTTATTAGCACCGACTTTAAATGAAGTACAGCGTGTTTACAAACTCTGTATGTATTGTTAAAAACGTACTACAAACGTGGGATAAATTGCAAAATACTCACGAAACCTTTAAGTTTTAGTTGTTGCAAATATTGTGTGTGTCCACCTGTAGCAGCACGAACGTCATCTAGCCGATAGCGTAATTCGTCATCTACTTCACGCAACGTATCTGCTTTAACAGAAGTTGCGGAGGCTGTTATTTTGTTAATTTCTACATCTACACGGATAATCTGCAAATCACATTTAAGTGCCTGGCAGAGGGTACATCGAACCACCTTCACAATTCTCTATTATTCTAATTTCGTATACCGTGCGGACAGGACGAATACGTATATCTTTCCGTACGATCTCACAATTTATTTTTTCACGATGATCGTTGCTCCCTGGCGGAGCGGTTCTAGGCGCTTCAGTCTGGAACCGCGCGACCGCTACGGTCGCAGATTCGAATCTTACCTCGGGCACGGATTTGTGTGATGTCCTTAGGTTGGTTAGGTTTAAGTAGTTCTAAGTTCTAGGGGACTGATGACCTTAGAAGTTAAGTCCCATAGAGCTCAGAGCCATTTGAACCATTTTTTTTTGTAGGTCAGTAAAAGACTGGCAGTTTATTTATATACTTCCACACGTTTATGTACTTCAGCACATATAAACAACAAATAAGAATGTGCGATGTCGAGTTCACACGAAATTGTATACTTTACATTTTTTTCTGGTTTCTGTGCACGTCGACCGCAATCGTCGAAAATGCGCGGCTTAAAAAGAGTAAAAATGTCGTTAGAAATATTTTACGGAACCCGCAGTCTTTCCAGCTTTACATTAGTTTTGGCAGTCCTTTTATTTTCTGGCACGTTAAGAGCCTTTTCGGCCCTTCTTTTCTCACTGCAGTGCCACTGACCATTATACGGGGACACTCCGTCGTTAAGGTTTATCGGTGGAAAAACGTGGCGACTACAGCACAGTGTGGTGGCCTCAGAGCCCTACAATCATTGGCACGTGCTCACTACGCCAGTTGAATCTACACCCACGCCTCAGACCGGATGTTACGTGCCCAACTAGGATAAATGTGGACCTCTGGATCTCGGTAACGGATAACGATATCGAAAAAAGTTTAGAGATTCCCTGAGAACATCTGCCACGAACAGAAGTTGTACAATAGGCCATCCCCACAACTGGTCCTTCCGCGTACACAGAAACCCAGATTTTTCGAAGGTTCCGTCAGAAACCGCCGGTCAGCAGTGTTCGTCGTCTAAGACGCCCAGTTCGCCGCGGCTGTCGGAAGTGTGTGTTGTTTAAATTTCGCGCCTGTACTGTGTGCCCGCGTGTCAGACAGCTAGGCAGAGGTCTAACCGAAACACTGCAGCCCCCATCTCTGTGTACAGTGGAACCCGACACACGAGCGCACGTCGGCGCGCGAGTCTTGGGAACGCATTGCTACTGTGGACGGACCGATGGAATGTGAGGAACACGATCACACGATCACGCGAGAACACTCACACTCGACACCGTACTTTGTCCATTCCGTCCGAGTGGCAGAAGTACAGTGTCACCGACAAACCTCATTCTTATTTCTTGTCGCTGAAGCTTAATTCCTCCTCCAAATTTCTGTTAGTTATCCTTTCCCTCCTCAGCCACTGCTTCCCTGTCGTGCCTTTCGACTGTTGTGACTCTAGTCAAAGTTAGAACTTGTAAAGAAACTTCCCGCGGCTGTATTTTACCCCTGCTGCCTTGATAATTTCAGAGGGTATATTCCAACAATTTGTACAGAAACCAGATGGCAGTCATAAGAGTCGAGAGACATGAAAGGGAAGCAGTGGTTGGGAAGGGAGTGAGACAGGGTTGTAGCCTCTCCCCGATGTTATTCAATCTGTATATTGAGCAAGCAGTAAACGAAACAAAACAAAAGTTCAGAGTAGGTATTAAAATACGATGACATTGTAAGTCTGTCAGAGACAGCAAAGGACTTGGAAGAGCAGTTGAACGGAATGCACAGTGTCTTGAAAGGAGGATATAAGATGAACATCAAGAAAAGCAAAACGAGGATAATGGAATGTAGTCGAATGAAGTCGGGTGATGCTGAGGGAATTAGATTAGGAAATGAGACACTTTAAAGTAGTAAAGGAGTTTCGCTATTTGGGGAGCAAAATAACTGACGGTGGTCGAAGTAGAGAGGATATAAAATGTAGACTGCCAATGGCATGGAAAGCGTTTCTGAACAAGAGAAATTTGTTAATATGGAGTATAGATTTAAGTGTCAGGAAGTCGTTTTTGAAAGTATTCGTGTGGAGTGTAGCCATGTATGGAAGTGAAACGTGGACGATAATTAGTTTAGACAAGAAGAGAATAGAAGCTTTGGAAATGGGGTGCTACAGAAGAATGCTGAAGATTAGATGGGTAGATCAGATAACTAATGAGGAGGTATTGAATAGAATTGGGGAGAAGAGGAGTTTGTGGCACAACTTGACTAGAAGAAGGGATCGGTTGGTAGGACATGTTTTGAGGCATCAAGGGATCACCAATTTAGTACTGGAGGGCAGCGTGGAGGGTAAAAATCGTAGAGGGAGACCAAGAGATGAATACACAAAGCAGATTCAGAAGGATGTAGGCTGCAGTAGGTACTGGGAGATGAAGAAGCTTGCACAGGATAGAGTAGCATGGAGAGCTGCATCAAACCAGTCTCAGGACTGAAGACCACAACAACAACAACAACAACAACAACAATATTCCAACCAACATTTTCCGAAGCTGTCTCTACGTGCTATAAGCGTTCCTTTCGCGCTCCGTGGTTCATCCGCAGTACCAGTGTTGTTCGACAGCCCTTCGTTTGTTTCGCGGACGGGACGGCGAGGACGCCCGCGCACGTGTCGGTCGTCGGTCGATCAGTTGGTGAGTTTCTCTCTGTCTGCCCCCCCCCCCCCCCCCCTCTCCCACCCCCTCCGCGCCGTGATGTGACGTGAAGCGGCCGTGTAGGCCTACGCCATGCGCCATACATCACAATCGGCGCCATTCAGCGCTCGACCGCAACAATCGGCTTCATTCAGCGCTCCCTCCCTCCCTCCCTCCCCCCCCCCCCGCATTCCTCTGGCCGCTTCTTCCGCCGCGACAGCGATACGTCACAGTGACAGCCTCCCTCCGCCAGTCACCGCCGCTCAGAGCGCCTCGTTATGCCCGGCCGGCGGCAGCGCCCCCTGCTGGAATGTCTCCAGCACGCGGCGCCTGGAGATCTCGCCCGGATATTTTTAGATCCGTGGCCGTCGCGCTGCCGCAACGTAACTGCCCATTACAATGATGATTATCAGATGAGGTGCATGCTGCACGTGGTCGGATTTTGAGAGAAGGCAGCGGTAAGCTGTAGGGGGGGACGGATAGTACACAGGGTGGTTTCACGAACATATGCAAGGTGTTATTCTACAAGTGAAACTAAAAAAAAAAAGTTGATATAAAAATAGGTCCGCAAATGTTTAGTTACGAAGTTACGGCTGAAAAAAGATTCTGCGTGAAACGCAGCAACTTGGCTGACACGAAGCCGCACAAAACTGTACAAGGTTAAAGTAAAACACGATTTCCATACCTTTCGTTTTTACTGATCTCACGAATCTAATAAAAAATGTCTCAGAACTGTATCTGCAGTAGTTTTCCAGAACGTCACATTCGCCATAAACAAATACTATTGGCCGGTGTTACACTATCAAATTTCTTTGACAAAGATAAGATGAAATATTCCGTAAAATATATTTGGCCAAGATCTTTGACGTGGCGCTAAGAAGGGGTATTACACTGTCATCTTTTTTTTTCGTCAAAGCTCGAGAGCGCATTCGACAATAAATTGTACCACAAGCAGTTTCATGTACCAGAATTGCACTGTGTGCGCATCCGGAAGACAAGCGGGGGAAAAAAGGAAACTTACCTGGGTGAAGCCGTGGGTTTTACGATCACACGATATAAGCTTTCGACAAAACTTGTTACGTGAGCTTATAGTGCAGGACGTCAAGTCGTACATCAATTACTTAAGAATGGATGAGCATACGTTTCTGTATGTGCTCAGTGAAGTGTGTCCTCATATCACAAAGCACAATACTCACTTAAGAACTGCTACATCTGCAGAAGACAGGCTCACTGTAACACTCCGATTCCTTGCTACAGGAGAGGGTTGGGTTAGGTCTGCAATCTTCTTAATCTATTTTCGTACTGAGGGTGCCTCACGTTGTAAAGCGCCTCATCAGCTTCATACACGTCTATTAATTTTGTAGTCGACGGTACACACCAATTGTATTTACCGGCCATTTTTATGAACCACTACAGATTACACAGCACTGCAGCTTCACGTGGTAACGAGTCACACTGCAGTGAACAGAAGACAATCGACTTTTATGATCAAATCTGCAGCGAGGCCTTAGATTTGATCAAATTTATTTGACGACAGACGAAATTTGACAAAGTGCCCTATTACACCATCAAACTTCTTAGACATAAATATTTGACATATGAGCTTTGACAAAGAAATTTGATTAATACCGGCCATATCGGCGTATTCCTCTGTCGTAAACTTGAAAGGCATCTCTATTTCATAAATAATCTAGGTAATTGGACAGTTACTATGTGGTTTCACTTAAATACACTGTTGTTATGTTCTGTCACTGAACAATACGGGAAACTAACTCGTTTGAAGGTTAGGCAACTACTGTAACAACTCACTAACTGCTGCCAACAATGACATCGACGTTTCTACACAAGTAATAGAAAGTAAACAAATATACTCGTATAATAATCTTTGCTTCTCTGGACGTTCTGGAAAACTACTGCAGATAGACGTGTGGGACATGTTTTATTAGATTCACCAGACGTATAACAACGAAATACATGGAAATCGTGGTTTACTTTAACCGCGTAGTTTTGCAATGGATTCACATTAGGGAAATTACTAGATTTCAGGAAAAATCTCTTAGTAGCCGCATTTCCGCAAGTAAACCATTGGAGACCTATATTTATATGAACTTTTTTGTTGTAGAATAACACATTAGAATGTTTGCATATGGTCGTGAATGATCCTTATAGATATAGATCTTGTTCGGGTTTGCTGTTTGAGTCTGTAGAGCACGTACTCTGTTAGAAAAACATTGAAGTTTTGTGGAGTTTTTGTCTCTACGGCCACCTGCTATGAATCGTAGGCCTAGTTAAGAAACAGAATGTAAGAAGTTACGGTGAATAATGTAAGCAGTGAAAGAAGCGTAGACAGTTCCGGTAACTGCGGTGACGTGAGAAACGGAGAGTTTTTTTTTTTTTTTCCTACTGACTGGTTTGGTGCGGCCCTCCACGAATTCCTTTCCTGTGCTAACCTCTTCATCTCAGAGTAGCACTTGCAACCTACGTCCTCAATTATTTGCTTGACGTATTCCAATCTCCGTCTTCCTCTACAGTTTTTGCCCTCTACAGCTCCCTCTAGTACCATGGAAGTCATTCCCTCGTGTCTTAGCAGATGTCCTATCATCCTGTCCCTTCTCCTTATCAGTGTTTCCCAGATATTCCTCTCCTCTCCGATTCTGCGTAGAACCTCCTCATTCGTTACCTTATCAGTCCACCTAATTTTCAACATTCGTCTGCAGCACCACTTCTCAAATGCTTCGATTCTCTTCTGTTCCGGTTTTCCCACAGTCCATGTTTCACTACCATACAATGCTGTACTCCAGACGTACATCCTCAGAAATTTCTTCCTCAAATTAAGGCCGGTATTTGATATTAGTAGACTTGTCTTGGCCAGAAATGACTTTTTTGCCATAGCGAGTCTGCTTTTAATGTCCTCCTTGCTCCGTCCGTCATTGGTTATTTTACTGCCTAGGTAGCAGAATTCCTTAACTTCATTGACTTCGTGACCATCAATCCTGATGTTAAGTTTCTCGCTGTTCTCATTTCCACTACTCATTACCTTCGTCTTTCTCCGATTTACTCTCGAACCATACTGTGTACTCATTAGACTGTTCATTCGGTTCAGCAGATCATTTTAATTCTTCTTCACTTTCACTCAGGGTAGCAATGTCATCAGCGAATCGTATCATTGATATCCTTTCACCTTGTATTTTAATTCCACTCCTGAACCTTTCTTTTATTCCCATCATTGCTTCCTCGATGTACAGATTGAAGAGGAGGGGCGAAAGGCTAGAGCCTTGTCTTACACCCTTCTTAATACGAGCTCTTGGTTCTTGATCGTCCACTCTTATTATTCCCTCTTGGTTCTTGTACATATTGCATATGAACCGTCACATTAATGTGAGCACCGCGTGTGGTCGACTTGACGGTGCAACGAGGAGTCCCAACACGGAAGGCGGCAGCTCTAGCAGTGGAGGGGAGGAGGGGGCGGAAAACAGTGCAGTAGTAGCCGTAATGCGGAAAGGGAGCGGTCTGCCTGACGTCCCTAAGGGCACGGCTGCCGGCTTTCTGCCGAAGGGTGGAAGCAGTTCCGTGGCGGCTAACTTTGTAAACTGTTTGCGAACCGGAGTGGCGCCGTCCGTAACCGGCAGCGAGACAGTCGCGGTGGAGCACGGGCCGTGTTGAGTTGGCAGGCGCGGGCGAAGGCCGCGGAGGTGTGTAGGAGCGACTGCCCGCACGGAACGACGAGTCGAACGGGTTACCTACAGCATGCCGCCAGCGACAGTTGCTGCGTACAGGCGTGGCTGGTGGCGGTGGACACCTTCCCACAATCGTCAGAAGGGTCCGGAGCGTTGTGCTGTGGGGAATGTCTTCGTCGTATTGCCTGGGTGACCTCGCCATTCGGCAAGGCACAGAGCGTGAACGGAAGTGTGTGTTTGTCGTCGGGGACTGTGTCGAGCCCTGCACGCAGTTTGCTTCGCCGCAGCTGGACGGCACTCTCCAGCACGACAACGCGCCGTGTCGGCCAGCTCGCGGTGTACGTGCGTGGTGCCCGCCTGGGGCCCTGTTCGTACCGATCGGTGCAGTAGGTTAGTCTCGGTAGTGACATCATTTTCGGTTCCTTATCGAAATACCGTATTCAGTAAGCTTCTGAGACCTGTTACCGAACCGTCCTCCCACCGAGAGGATCTGGGTTTCGGTCTGGTCCCGTCGATAGGTGAGCTGTCGTTTACGTACACCTATAATTTGTTACTTTAAACACATTTAGCGGTTTCAGCTTTGGATTTAGTGATTGTGTTACTAAAGAAGCACCAGAGGACGCATCCGGTTGGAAAGTGAGTTCATAATAGACCATTTTCCTTTGTTAGAAAATGGTTAGGTTGTTACTGTGAATGATTAAATAAGAAAAAAAGGTTTTCGGTCAATATTCTCTCAAAATACGTCTTATTTTAATGCAAATAAGAGTTTAAGCATCGTTAAATATTAAGACATCGGCTGTGCTTACGTATATTACATGCGCGTGAAGTGATATTACTAGTGCCTTTGTGTACTTCTTCTTCTTCTTCATACAAGTGGGTTGGTTAGTAATTATCGAAACGTGTTTACAACTTTCAAGTAACAATGGAAAGCAATTATGTGAAGGCTGATATTGCAAACCTCTTAAACTATCACGCATTTATGACTTACGCAGCACCGTTTGACAACGGAGTCAGCCCGCATTCCTCCGCAGTAGTACGAGAACTCAGCCCGGGGTGGCTGTTGTTTGGCGCGGCCAAGTGGTTAGCGCGCGGGAATGAGATATGTGAGGACACGGGTACCCGCACGGATGTCTGCAAATTAATTTTTTTTTTCCCCTCTTCACATATGGAATACGTTCTGCGACATGGTTATTCGCGTTAAGTTGAGAACTTTCTGCGCTATTCGTTATTACTTACACGTAAGAGCACACTTACTCAGTAATGATTTCGTGATTTCTGTGTGTCTAAAATACGAAATATGAAGTTGCTGTGAGTGAAACAACCGGCAGTGACCTTTATATTTTTTTCTTGTCACAAATAATTCACCATTTTTTCCGAAGATGTAGCGATTTCCGACTATGGGGTTAGAAAGAAATCTGAGGGCACAATTTAAATTACTGGGAATGTAACCAGCAGCAGCCATCTTCATAATCTTGCTTCTCACAAGTCTTTATCTGCGATCGAATCCCCAACCACAGTATACAGAGATGAAAAATCTCTGCCGTAATATGTTTAGGTTGTGTCATCATACACGAAACATTTTCATTCATGAGATGCATGTTATAAACTTTGACGAAATGCAGGAGCTCTCGAAAATGCGGTTTTTTTTTCAGTTTTCTTTTTAAGACCCAAATCGTTGACGCATCACATAGGGAAGTGGGCTACTTAATCATTTGGATCTCTAGGAGCTAATTATAACCACATTCTGTTTATCTTATTCTTCGAAACTCTCAGAGTCAATTTTTCGGGTGTTTTCATAGCTGTATTAGTACAATGTGGTACTACACACTATTCCTAACTCATTTTTCGAAACGTAAAATCCAAAACACGATGTGAGTGTGAATAAGACGACATAGTGCGGCATTTACGACAATCTGCAGAATACAGTCAAATACGCCATCTTGACGGTACTCTGAAGAGTAGCCTGCCTGTGTGGTCTGCCAGCCGCTTTTTGTTGGTGCCGCTGTGCGCATGCGCGGATGTGCGGCCGCTCGCTTTTGATTGGCTTGCGTGACGCGAACCGACGACACCGCTTCGGTTCTGTAGCCCCCGAACGGTATCGCTGCCGAAATGCGTACTGGATAAAGGCGAGACTCAAATTCGAGTACTAGACCGTTCGGCCCTGTTGAGTACCGAAACGATCGGCACAGTGGCGGAGAGACACAGAAGAGGGACCCTGGCCACCGAACTGGCGGGACTGGAACGCAGCGGCTGTGCAGCCCTCGCTGCTTCCTGCCACCACCTCACCGCCTTCCTGCCTGCGCTCCAAAAGCTGGTCGATCGCGCTCTTCGCACGTGGCCACCCTAATGTCACTGCACAGTGTGTGTCGCCGACGTGGCAATAGATACAGACAAACGTGTTACTTTCGTATACATCGAGTGTTAGATACCCACCGGCATTGCAAGGTTCCTAGTAGGCATTAGGCATTTAGTTTTGATACGTAGATGGGTAGATCACATAACTAATGAGGAGGTATTGAATAGGATTGGGGAGGAGTTTGTGGCACAAGAAGAAGGGACCGGTTGGTAAGACATGTTCTGAGGCATCGAGGGATCACCAATTTAGTATTGGAGGGCAGCGTGGAGGGTAAAAATCGTAGAGGGAGACCAAGAGATGAATACATTGAGCAGATTCAGAAGGATGTAGGTTGCAGTAGGTACTGGGAGATGAAGAACCTTGCACAGGATAGAGTAGCATGGAGAGCTGCATCAAACCAGTCTCAGGACTGAAGACCACAACAACAACAACAACAACAACGTATTAGGCAGACACGGCGAAACGAACGGTCTGTGCGCTACGTGGAACAGCAGGCCCCGAACAGGTGTGTGTGTGTGTGTGTGTGTGTGTGTGTGTGTGTGGACACACCAACACTACACTACAGTGCAGCACTGGAACTGCCCGTACTGCTGGAGGATTCTCCAGGCGTGCCGCGCCGGCTCCAGACTGCCTGCCTGCATCCATCACGCTTCTATTTCCGGAGCCCTGCGTGACTGGAAAAACGCCGAGGGGTGGTGGATGGGGGGAGGGTACGCAGACGCGGCCGTCACGTGCTCTATCCTGTCCTGTCCTGTCCTGTCCTCCCTCCCTCCCTCCCGCCCTCATACCGCCGCCGAGAGGGCACCCTAAAGGCTTTCGTCGCTCTGCTACGGGCGCGCCGCTAAAATCAGACAGTTTTGTTTCCACGGGTGTGAAAGTTCACAGATAGCGGTTTGCGTCAATGTCCGGAATAACAGTGAAACACGGGCAGCGAAAGGCAGCTCACGGGACAAGCCGTTACTCGGGGATGTGTACAGGGTTTTCCGGAACTGTTCGTTCAAATGAGTACGCGAGCTACGCCAAATATATATAATATAGTTTTGGTACGTATGTTGCCCGACGGCAGTTTCCGATGATAACGACTTGCTGGAGGGAATGAACAGCCTAATCAGTACCGAATATGAGTAGAGAGTAAATGGAAGGAAGAGGAAAGCAGTGCGAAGTAGCAGAGATGGGAAGAGCGTGAAACTGGACGGTGGGGTTGGTGATGAGGGAGCCGAGCAACTCTGCTGCCTAGGCACCAAAATAACCAATCACCGACGACGTCAAAAGCAGAGCAGTCAGTGATGGCGAAAAGGGAATTCCGGGCCAACGGGAGTCTGCTGCTATCAACCGTAGTCAGTAATTTGTGGAAGACATTTCTGAGAAAGTACGTTTGCAGAACAGCATTGAACGGTAGTCGAAGTAGAACTGGGAAACCCGGAAAAGACGAGAGCACAAACATATCAGATGTATTGTGAACAGTGATTTATTTTCAAAGAATATTCTTAAGAATTTATTTTACTTGCTAGCGATTCATGAAGAACATTAACACATTTAATCACACTATGGAAGCGTCGAAGTAGTTGCCAGGGACTGACTCATGAAATCACAACCAAATTCCTTTTAACAAATGGGAATTTGATTCACTCGAATAGTGCCTAATAGCATTTTTTAAAAGAAACAAATCAGAAAGCACCCTCTAAATATCAAACTTAAAATGTATTCAGAGGCAGAAAGAAGTTTTGACTGTATGAGCTTTCGGGCAGAGAACCTTGCCGCTCCCTTTTGACACGGCCGTAGTTACGAGCGCTCACAACAGCCTCTGAAAGACTACACTGGTGGAAACCAGATAACTTTAAACTAAGAGTTTTAACAACTTACACAAGCACACAAACTATACACCCGCCGTAGGAGGGATGGAAATGGTACAAAACACTGACAATTAAAAGATTAACCTCGCCACCGAAGGTGCAACTTGATTTTAGCTTCAAAGAAAAGTCTTACAGTGAAAGGGTGGCAAATTTATATACGAAGCCCACGAAATGCAATCTTATATAAAATTCTACAAGGTTGGACAAACAATAGTTAAGATGCTGTACAGCACACAGATACCGCCTCTCAAGATCATAGGCAATAACATGAAAGGTTCCAAAGATCAAAAGATATTTCAGGTATTAGGCCGTTACACTGCAAGCAATAAATTCGTTTACACACCAAATCCGACAAACGTGACAGAGGCAGCTACTAACTTACGGTAGATTGATATGGAGATTACCGAACAACCTGAACCGCAGGTTGCTCAAACCCGCCCCCACCCCACAAGGGAAAAACAGACCGCCCAATTTATAAACAACCACCTTCCTGCGGGTGGGCAAACGGAGAAGAATGGTGGAACCACCCCCTAGCAAAACGGCTGGTGACCTCACCAAGAAAACAATTTAACAAGAGTAAATCAAACAACATATCTCAAACCACTTAACTTGTAATAAACTGCGACTTCTCGAGAAGACCTGTCGCAGCACCCCCAAATCGCTCTCCCGAACCGTCGGCTGCCAACGGCTCCAACGGACGCAGGAAGGCGCGCCGGTCTCCCGTCTCTCGGCGTCGCAGCTCGCGCCGGCCAGACCGACGTCGTGGGTTGACTCCTCCTGCTGCCCTCGTGTACAGACGTACTAGCACCCTGAACGACAGACAGACACGAACTGCCCAACAAACGCGGCCGAGAGACAGACTAGCAAGCTGGGGACGAGAGACTGACCCACACTGACCGACTGAGTCTCTCTCTCTCTCTCTCTCTCTCTCTCTCTCTCTCTCTTTATAACCCCTATCTGTGTTTCGCTCTAGCCACTGTCTTCCCTTCTCTCAGTTCCGCTACCTCTCCGTGCCAATGCTTGTCCCACTCTCTCTCTCCCATCACCACTTCCTCTTTCCCGCTTGCAGTCTGCCCTCTTTCTCTCTAACCACCATTGTCTCCTCTCCGCCCACGCCCTTGAGGAGGACTATCTTACGGTTCCGACAACTAGACCAGGCATAGGAGATGGGGGAAATTGGGAAAACTTTACCGTCTTAAATGTCCCTCGCTCTTGAGGGGTGGAGCCCGCCCCCTTGCCACCATCTGAAGGCCGTATGTGGTCTCCACTCATCTCTGTTTTTGATTTCCATCGTCTCCGTCACTTGCCGCCGCTGCTTAAGCCTCCTTCCGCCCCTGTTTCTCTTACATTGCCACTCCCCGTCACTTCCTCTCTTTGCCTCTTCATTTTCCTTTCTGTTTCACTGCCACCCTCACTTCCTCCCTGACTCTCCATCCATTTTTCTTTCTCTTTCACTGCCACTCCTCGTCTCTCTCTCTCTCTCTCTCTCTCTCTCTCTCTCTCTCTCTCTCTCTCTCTACCACTGTCCCCGTTCTCTGCCTCTTTTATACTCACTCTGTCAGCACAAACTTCGAATACCTCCACATAGCAAAATTTTTGTCGAGGGATAGCGTATCATCATTCAGGCAGCTGGTTGCCCAGTTTGCGTCAAAGAAGAGTGTATTCGCCTGCTTTGTGCTCCGACAGCAGCAGTTTCCGTGGTACAGCGAGATGTGCTGCTTATATAAAACGGAGTTCTGCAGTTCAGAAAAGTCGTAACACTTTATCTATATGCTTAGACATGTTTCATGTTTATATAAATTGGCATTCAGAAACAACAAATTAGTCTGCGTGATAGATCAACACGGAATGGCCTGCTTTATTTTTTTTTTTTTTTTTTTTTTTTTTTTTTTTGCTCATCCATCGCAATTCGTCCAAAACGCCCGGCTTATGACTATTTTAAAAATAGTAAAAATCTGGTTAGAAACATTGTACTGAATTTGCAGTGTATTCAATTCTATACAATTTTCAGCAGTCATTACAAGTTTTTTCAACCCTATTAACGGACTTTTTAGCGCACTTTTTATCACTTCGGTACCACTTTCGGCATACTTGTCTAGGCGTGGAGACCTGGTCGACATTGGTGTAGAAACGGCGTCTAAAAGCACAGTTTGGTGAGTGGAGAACCCTTACCGTGTGTTCCCTTCGCGGGTTAAAACTAAATTTACACATCAGACGGAGTATTAAGTGTTCATGCGCGGTAACTGTGAACCTCTAGGTGTAGTCTTCCCGAGAACATCATCTTACGGAGAAGTGATAAAAATTTCGACGATCTACCTCGAACAGAATTTATAGGACGTCGGTGGTTGGAGTTTCTGTGTTTGTGCAGTGCGTGCATCTTCACAACACGATGTCCTTCAGGCTGCGAGGCACGTGGGAGCGTGGGCGGCTCGTGCGGGCGTGCTGGGATCCTCCAAGCGGTCTCGCTAAGACGGGACATGCCGGTTCGTGCACAGGCAGAGCGTTTGTCACGATCCGCCAACTTATTTGCTAGGAAATTGCACAAGTCGAGATCCCCCCCCCCCCCCCCCCCACAACTGGCACTTTTCGTACCCCAAAAGTTAGGGATTTTTGTTTTTTTTTTTTTTTTCTCGGGAAACCTCCGCGAACAAACGGTGCACAGGTTGGTTTGCGTGGCCACCGTCCGCAGCAGGCACAGGGCTACTTGTCTCGCAAATCAAACCGCCTTCTCTTTCTGCAACTTAATTTATTTTTCTCAGACGCCTTTTTGTTACTCTAAGGCATCATCAGTGGGCAGTACAGCGTTACAGTTTTGTTATTTTTAGATTATTAAGCAGATCACATCGCGATTTTTCTAATGTAATTACGTAATTACTTACGGTTATGCTGTGCGTTTCCTCTCACATGATATGGAGGTCGCACTGCCACTTTAATTCCAACACATCAGCGCAATTTTGTGTTCCGCACTTTCTCACGCCGTTCACCATGTTTCTCTTTCCTTTTTGTGGTGTACTGTTGTTGTTTCCAGACTCGATGTAGCTGTTTGAACAGTGAACTTTTGTGTTGTTGTTGTTGTGGTCTTCAGTCCAGAGACTGGTTTGATGCAGCTCTCCATGCTACTCTATCCTGTGCAAGCTTCTTCATCTCCCAGTACCTACTGCAGCCTACATCCTTCTGAATCTGTTTAGTGTATTCATCTCTCGGTCTCCTTCTACGATTTTTACCCTCCACGCTGCCCTCCAATACTAAATTGGTGATCCCTCGATGCCTCAGAACATGTCCTACCAATTGATCCCTTCTTCTGGTCAAGTTGTGCCTCAAACTCGTCTTCTCCCCAATTCTATTCAGTACCTCCTAATTAGTTATGTGATCTACCCATCTAATCTTCAACATTCTTCTGTAGCACCACATTTCGAAAGCTTCTATTCTCTTCTTGTCCAAACTATTTATCGTCCATGTTTCACTTCCATACATGGCTACACTCCATACAAATGCTTTCAGAAACGACTTCCTGACACTTAAATCTATACTCGACGTTAACAAATTTCTCTTCTTCAGACACGCTTTCCTTGCCATTGCCAGACTACATTTTATATCCTCTCTACTTCGACAATCATCAGTTATTTTGCTCCCCAAGTAGCAAAACTCCTTTATTACTTTAAGTGTCTCCTTTCCTAATCTAATTCCCTCAGCATCACCCGACTTAATTCGACTACATTCCATTATCCTCGTTTTCCTTTTGTTGATGTTCATCTTATATCCTCCTTTCAAGACACCGTCCGTTCCGAACAGCTGGTCTTCCTTTGCTGTCTCTGACAGAATTACAATGTCATCCGCGAACCTCAAGGTTTCTATTTCTTCTCCATGGATTTTAATACCTACTCCGAATTTTTCCTTTGTTTCCTTTACTGCTTGCTCAATATACAGATCGAATAACATCGAGGAGATTCTAAACCCTGTCTCACTCCCTTCCCAACCACTGCTTGCCTTTCATGTCCCTCGACTCATAACTGCCATCTGGTTTCTGTACAAATTGTAAATAGCCTTCCGCTCCCTGTATTTTACCCCAGCTACCTTTAGAATTTGAAAGAAAGTATTACAGTTAACATTCTAACATTCCGAAAGCTTTCTGTAGGTATAAAAATACTAGAGACGTACCTTTGCCTTTCCTTAATGATTCTTCTAAGATAAGTCGTAGGGTCAGTATTGCCTCACGTGTTCCTACATTTCTGCGGAATCCAAACTGATCTTCCCCGAGGTCGGCTTCTACCAGTTTTTCCATTCGTCCGTGAAGAATTCGCGTTAGTATTTTGCAGCCGTGGCTTGTTAAACTGATAGTTCGGTAATTTGGCATCTGTCAACACCTGCTTTCTTTGGGATTGGAATTATTATATTCTTCTTGAAGTCTCTGGGTATTTCGCCTGTCTCATACATCTTGCTCACCAGATGGTAGAGTTTTGTCAGGACTGGCTCTCCCAAGGCTGTCAGTAGTTGTAATGCAATGTTGTCTACTCCGGGGGCCTTTTTTCGACTCAGGTCTTTCAGTGCTTTTAATGAACGTGAATATTGTAACTTAGATAAATGCGGTTGCAGCAACGAAAGGCGGTTTTATTTACAAAGCAAGAATAAGAAATGCAGCGTTTATACGCCTTTCGAGGTCGACACCTAACGGGAAAGCACCAGCTCATTGGCCAAGTTTGCCTGCGCCTGACGGAGGTGGTGTGTAGTGTTTACACGTGGACCGCCCGCTGCAGGCTAGCTGCAGCCACGCCGCATCTTCTCGTAGGCGTACAGACGGCCGCGGCGCCAAACGAGGGCTGCCCGGGACGTCACTGGCCGCCGATCTCTGCGGGGGGGGCGCGGCTGCCTGGAAGTCTCCAGCCTCCTCCAGTCGGCGCCTTTGTGCGCTGACGTCACGCGGCGGTCCGGCGCCGCCGCCTTCCGGTCAGCTCACGCGCGCACGCACACGCGCGTCCGGCCATTCACGCACCCCCCGCCATTCACGCCGGCTGCCACGCAGCTTCCGCCGCAGCATTCGGACGCCGGCTGTGACCCGCCACGTGGACGGCTGCCCACGTGTGTACGGCGCGTCGCCTCTGCAGCAAATTCCTATCTCGATTTTGGCAATGTCGTCCGAAAGCAGTCACGTGTGGTGTGCGGCGATCGTATGTCCAAGTTTGTGAGGCACGACCGACCGATACGGCAAACAACATCCACTCGAAAAATCCCGACACCGAGAAATAATTAACGAAATTTCCGGAATACATTTGTCTACGTAACATATCTACATCTACATCCATACTCCTTAAGGCACCTGACGGTGTGTGGCGGAGGGTACCTTGAGTACCTCTATCGGTTCTCCCTACTATTCCAGTCTCGTATTGTTCGTCGAAAGGAGGATTGTCGGTATGCCTCTGTGTGGGCTCTAATCTCTCTGATTTTATCCTCACGGTCTCTTTGCGAGATATACGGAAGAGGGAGCAATATACTGCTCGATTCCTCGGTGAAGGTATGTTCTCGAAACTTCGACAAAAGCCCGTACCGAGCTACTGAGCGTCTCTCCTGCAGAATCTTCCACTGGAGTTTATCTGTCATCTCCGTAACGCTTTCGCGATTACTAAATGATCCTGTAACGAAGCGCGCTGCTCTCTGTCGGATCTTCTTTATCTCTTCTATCAACCCTATCTGGTACGGAAGGGCTTATTCCAATAGTGTTACAAGTCCATTACCTCCACTTTTCTGCCTGTAACGGTTTTGACATTAATGATCGAAACAAACAGAAAGAGACGTTCATCTCTAGCAAGAAGTCATATGCTCGAATACTTCTGGTATCTCGACTGCAGATTTTTCAGCGCCCATTTAACATTAGGAGTCTCTGTCTCAAAATGAACGAAAACGGACTTGCGCCACTGTTGAAACGAGCCCTTCATATGTAAGTGATCGACACTGGAAGATCAGAGGTTAATGTAAGCGCGAGATAAGCCGCTCCAAATCTGAAACAGAAGACACAAACTCCTCCCGAACAGGCCCGACGGCACCGACCGGCCGCCGTGTCGTCCTCAGGTCACAGGCGTCACCGGATGTGGATACGGAGGGTCACGGGGTCAGCAGACGGCTCTCAGCTGCCGAGATCGGCTCAGTCGAGTAGCTGCTCGGTTTTGCCTCGGCAGGGCCGAGTGCACCCCGCTCGCCAACACCGCTCGGCAGACGGCTCTCAGCTGCCGAGATCGGCTCAGTCGAGTAGCTGCTCGGTTTTGCCTCGGCAGGGCCGAGTGCACCCCGCTCGCCAACACCGCTCGGCAGACGGCTCTCAGCTGCCGAGATCGGCTCAGTCGAGTAGCTGCTCGGTTTTGCCTCGGCAGGGCCGAGTGCACCCCGCTCGCCAACACCGCTCGGCAGACGGCTCTCAGCTGCCGAGATCGGCTCAGTCGAGTAGCTGCTCGGTTTTGCCTCGGCAGGGCCGAGTGCACCCCGCTCGCCAACACCGCTCGGCAGACGGCTCTCAGCTGCCGAGATCGGCTCAGTCGAGTAGCTGCTCGGATTTGCCTCGGCAGGGCCGAGTGCACCCCGCTCGCCAACACCGCTCGGCAGACGGCTCTCAGCTGCCGAGATCGGCTCAGTCGAGTAGCTGCTCGGTTTTGCCTCGGCAGGGCCGAGTGCACCCCGCTCGCCAACACCGCTCGGCAGACGGCTCTCAGCTGCCGAGATCGGCTCAGTCGAGTAGCTGCTCGGTTTTGCCTCGGCAGGGCCGAGTGCACCCCGCTCGCCAACACCGCTCGGCAGACGGCTCTCAGCTGCCGAGATCGGCTCAGTCGAGTAGCTGCTCGGTTTTGCCTCGGCAGGGCCGAGTGCACCCCGCTCGCCAACACCGCTCGGCAGACGGCTCTCAGCTGCCGAGATCGGCTCAGTCGAGTAGCTGCTCGGTTTTGCCTCGGCAGGGCCGAGTGCACCCCGCTCGCCAACACCGCTCGGCAGACGGCTCTCAGCTGCCGAGATCGGCTCAGTCGAGTAGCTGCTCGGTTTTGCCTCGGCAGGGCCGAGTGCACCCCGCTCGCCAACACCGCTCGGCAGACGGCTCTCAGCTGCCGAGATCGGCTCAGTCGAGTAGCTGCTCGGTTTTGCCTCGGCAGGGCCGAGTGCACCCCGCTCGCCAACACCGCTCGGCAGACGGCTCTCAGCTGCCGAGATCGGCTCAGTCGAGTAGCTGCTCGGATTTGCCTCGGCAGGGCCGAGTGCACCCCGCTCGCCAACACCGCTCGGCAGACGGCTCTCAGCTGCCGAGATCGGCTCAGTCGAGTAGCTGCTCGGTTTTGCCTCGGCAGGGCCGAGTGCACCCCGCTCGCCAACACCGCTCGGCAGACGGCTCTCAGCTGCCGAGATCGGCTCAGTCGAGTAGCTGCTCGGTTTTGCCTCGGCAGGGCCGAGTGCACCCCGCTCGCCAACACCGCTCGGCAGACGGCTCTCAGCTGCCGAGATCGGCTCAGTCGAGTAGCTGCTCGGTTTTGCCTCGGCAGGGCCGAGTGCACCCCGCTCGCCAACACCGCTCGGCAGACGGCTCTCAGCTGCCGAGATCGGCTCAGTCGAGTAGCTGCTCGGTTTTGCCTCGGCAGGGCCGAGTGCACCCCGCTCGCCGACACCGCTCGGCAGACGGCTCTCAGCTGCCGAGATCGGCTCAGTCGAGTAGCTGCTCGGTTTTGCCTCGGCAGGGCCGAGTGCACCCCGCTCGCCAACACCGCTCGGCAGACGGCTCTCAGCTGCCGAGATCGGCTCAGTCGAGTAGCTGCTCGGTTTTGCCTCGGCAGGGCCGAGTGCACCCCGCTCGCCAACACCGCTCGGCAGACGGCTCTCAGCTGCCGAGATCGGCTCAGTCGAGTAGCTGCTCGGTTTTGCCTCGGCAGGGCCGAGTGCACCCCGCTCGCCAACACCGCTCGGCAGACGGCTCTCAGCTGCCGAGATCGGCTCAGTCGAGTAGCTGCTCGGTTTTGCCTCGGCAGGGCCGAGTGCACCCCGCTCGCCAACACCGCTCGGCAGACGGCTCTCAGCTGCCGAGATCGGCTCAGTCGAGTAGCTGCTCGGTTTTGCCTCGGCAGGGCCGAGTGCACCCCGCTCGCCAACACCGCTCGGCAGACGGCTCTCAGCTGCCGAGATCGGCTCAGTCGAGTAGCTGCTCGGTTTTGCCTCGGCAGGGCCGAGTGCACCCCGCTCGCCAACACCGCTCGGCAGACGGCTCTCAGCTGCCGAGATCGGCTCAGTCGAGTAGCTGCTCGGTTTTGCCTCGGCAGGGCCGAGTGCACCCCGCTCGCCAACACCGCTCGGCAGACGGCTCTCAGCTGCCGAGATCGGCTCAGTCGAGTAGCTGCTCGGTTTTGCCTCGGCAGGGCCGAGTGCACCCCGCTCGCCAACACCGCTCGGCAGACGGCTCTCAGCTGCCGAGATCGGCTCAGTCGAGTAGCTGCTCGGTTTTGCCTCGGCAGGGCCGAGTGCACCCCGCTCGCCAACACCGCTCGGCAGACGGCTCTCAGCTGCCGAGATCGGCTCAGTCGAGTAGCTGCTCGGTTTTGCCTCGGCAGGGCCGAGTGCACCCCGCTCGCCGACACCGCTCGGCAGACGGCTCTCAGCTGCCGAGATCGGCTCAGTCGAGTAGCTGCTCGGTTTTGCCTCGGCAGGGCCGAGTGCACCCCGCTCGCCAACACCGCTCGGCAGACGGCTCTCAGCTGCCGAGATCGGCTCAGTCGAGTAGCTGCTCGGTTTTGCCTCGGCAGGGCCGAGTGCACCCCGCTCGCCAACACCGCTCGGCAGACGGCTCTCAGCTGCCGAGATCGGCTCAGTCGAGTAGCTGCTCGGTTTTGCCTCGGCAGGGCCGAGTGCACCCCGCTCGCCAACACCGCTCGGCAGACGGCTCTCAGCTGCCGAGATCGGCTCAGTCGAGTAGCTGCTCGGATTTGCCTCGGCAGGGCCGAGTGCACCCCGCTCGCCAACACCGCTCGGCAGACGGCTCTCAGCTGCCGAGATCGGCTCAGTCGAGTAGCTGCTCGGTTTTGCCTCGGCAGGGCCGAGTGCACCCCGCTCGCCAACACCGCTCGGCAGACGGCTCTCAGCTGCCGAGATCGGCTCAGTCGAGTAGCTGCTCGGATTTGCCTCGGCAGGGCCGAGTGCACCCCGCTCGCCAACACCGCTCGGCAGACGGCTCTCAGCTGCCGAGATCGGCTCAGTCGAGTAGCTGCTCGGTTTTGCCTCGGCAGGGCCGAGTGCACCCCGCTCGCCAACACCGCTCGGCAGACGGCTCTCAGCTGCCGAGATCGGCTCAGTCGAGTAGCTGCTCGGTTTTGCCTCGGCAGGGCCGAGTGCACCCCGCTCGCCAACACCGCTCGGCAGACGGCTCTCAGCTGCCGAGATCGGCTCAGTCGAGTAGCTGCTCGGTTTTGCCTCGGCAGGGCCGAGTGCACCCCGCTCGCCAACACCGCTCGGCAGACGGCTCTCAGCTGCCGAGATCGGCTCAGTCGAGTAGCTGCTCGGTTTTGCCTCGGCAGGGCCGAGTGCACCCCGCTCGCCAACACCGCTCGGCAGACGGCTCTCAGCTGCCGAGATCGGCTCAGTCGAGTAGCTGCTCGGTTTTGCCTCGGCAGGGCCGAGTGCACCCCGCTCGCCAACACCGCTCGGCAGACGGCTCTCAGCTGCCGAGATCGGCTCAGTCGAGTAGCTGCTCGGTTTTGCCTCGGCAGGGCCGAGTGCACCCCGCTCGCCAACACCGCTCGGCAGACGGCTCTCAGCTGCCGAGATCGGCTCAGTCGAGTAGCTGCTCGGTTTTGCCTCGGCAGGGCCGAGTGCACCCCGCTCGCCAACACCGCTCGGCAGACGGCTCTCAGCTGCCGAGATCGGCTCAGTCGAGTAGCTGCTCGGTTTTGCCTCGGCAGGGCCGAGTGCACCCCGCTCGCCGACACCGCTCGGCAGACGGCTCTCAGCTGCCGAGATCGGCTCAGTCGAGTAGCTGCTCGGTTTTGCCTCGGCAGGGCCGAGTGCACCCCGCTCGCCAACACCGCTCGGCAGACGGCTCTCAGCTGCCGAGATCGGCTCAGTCGAGTAGCTGCTCGGTTTTGCCTCGGCAGGGCCGAGTGCACCCCGCTCGCCAACACCGCTCGGCAGACGGCTCTCAGCTGCCGAGATCGGCTCAGTCGAGTAGCTGCTCGGTTTTGCCTCGGCAGGGCCGAGTGCACCCCGCTCGCCAACACCGCTCGGCAGACGGCTCTCAGCTGCCGAGATCGGCTCAGTCGAGTAGCTGCTCGGTTTTGCCTCGGCAGGGCCGAGTGCACCCCGCTCGCCAACACCGCTCGGCAGACGGCTCTCAGCTGCCGAGATCGGCTCAGTCGAGTAGCTGCTCGGTTTTGCCTCGGCAGGGCCGAGTGCACCCCGCTCGCCAACACCGCTCGGCAGACGGCTCTCAGCTGCCGAGATCGGCTCAGTCGAGTAGCTGCTCGGTTTTGCCTCGGCAGGGCCGAGTGCACCCCGCTCGCCAACACCGCTCGGCAGACGGCTCTCAGCTGCCGAGATCGGCTCAGTCGAGTAGCTGCTCGGTTTTGCCTCGGCAGGGCCGAGTGCACCCCGCTCGCCAACACCGCTCGGCAGACGGCTCTCAGCTGCCGAGATCGGCTCAGTCGAGTAGCTGCTCGGTTTTGCCTCGGCAGGGCCGAGTGCACCCCGCTCGCCAACACCGCTCGGCAGACGGCTCTCAGCTGCCGAGATCGGCTCAGTCGAGTAGCTGCTCGGTTTTGCCTCGGCAGGGCCGAGTGCACCCCGCTCGCCAACACCGCTCGGCAGACGGCTCTCAGCTGCCGAGATCGGCTCAGTCGAGTAGCTGCTCGGTTTTGCCTCGGCAGGGCCGAGTGCACCCCGCTCGCCAACACCGCTCGGCAGACGGCTCTCAGCTGCCGAGATCGGCTCAGTCGAGTAGCTGCTCGGTTTTGCCTCGGCAGGGCCGAGTGCACCCCGCTCGCCAACACCGCTCGGCAGACGGCTCTCAGCTGCCGAGATCGGCTCAGTCGAGTAGCTGCTCGGTTTTGCCTCGGCAGGGCCGAGTGCACCCCGCTCGCCAACACCGCTCGGCAGACGGCTCTCAGCTGCCGAGATCGGCTCAGTCGAGTAGCTGCTCGGATTTGCCTCGGCAGGGCCGAGTGCACCCCGCTCGCCAACACCGCTCGGCAGACGGCTCTCAGCTGCCGAGATCGGCTCAGTCGAGTAGCTGCTCGGTTTTGCCTCGGCAGGGCCGAGTGCACCCCGCTCGCCAACACCGCTCGGCAGACGGCTCTCAGCTGCCGAGATCGGCTCAGTCGAGTAGCTGCTCGGTTTTGCCTCGGCAGGGCCGAGTGCACCCCGCTCGCCAACACCGCTCGGCAGACGGCTCTCAGCTGCCGAGATCGGCTCAGTCGAGTAGCTGCTCGGTTTTGCCTCGGCAGGGCCGAGTGCACCCCGCTCGCCAACACCGCTCGGCAGACGGCTCTCAGCTGCCGAGATCGGCTCAGTCGAGTAGCTGCTCGGTTTTGCCTCGGCAGGGCCGAGTGCACCCCGCTCGCCAACACCGCTCGGCAGACGGCTCTCAGCTGCCGAGATCGGCTCAGTCGAGTAGCTGCTCGGTTTTGCCTCGGCAGGGCCGAGTGCACCCCGCTCGCCAACACCGCTCGGCAGACGGCTCTCAGCTGCCGAGATCGGCTCAGTCGAGTAGCTGCTCGGTTTTGCCTCGGCAGGGCCGAGTGCACCCCGCTCGCCAACACCGCTCGGCAGACGGCTCTCAGCTGCCGAGATCGGCTCAGTCGAGTAGCTGCTCGGTTTTGCCTCGGCAGGGCCGAGTGCACCCCGCTCGCCAACACCGCTCGGCAGACGGCTCTCAGCTGCCGAGATCGGCTCAGTCGAGTAGCTGCTCGGTTTTGCCTCGGCAGGGCCGAGTGCACCCCGCTCGCCAACACCGCTCGGCAGACGGCTCTCAGCTGCCGAGATCGGCTCAGTCGAGTAGCTGCTCGGTTTTGCCTCGGCAGGGCCGAGTGCACCCCGCTCGCCAACACCGCTCGGCAGACGGCTCTCAGCTGCCGAGATCGGCTCAGTCGAGTAGCTGCTCGGTTTTGCCTCGGCAGGGCCGAGTGCACCCCGCTCGCCAACACCGCTCGGCAGACGGCTCTCAGCTGCCGAGATCGGCTCAGTCGAGTAGCTGCTCGGATTTGCCTCGGCAGGGCCGAGTGCACCCCGCTCGCCAACACCGCTCGGCAGACGGCTCTCAGCTGCCGAGATCGGCTCAGTCGAGTAGCTGCTCGGTTTTGCCTCGGCAGGGCCGAGTGCACCCCGCTCGCCAACACCGCTCGGCAGACGGCTCTCAGCTGCCGAGATCGGCTCAGTCGAGTAGCTGCTCGGTTTTGCCTCGGCAGGGCCGAGTGCACCCCGCTCGCCAACACCGCTCGGCAGACGGCTCTCAGCTGCCGAGATCGGCTCAGTCGAGTAGCTGCTCGGTTTTGCCTCGGCAGGGCCGAGTGCACCCCGCTCGCCAACACCGCTCGGCAGACGGCTCTCAGCTGCCGAGATCGGCTCAGTCGAGTAGCTGCTCGGTTTTGCCTCGGCAGGGCCGAGTGCACCCCGCTCGCCAACACCGCTCGGCAGACGGCTCTCAGCTGCCGAGATCGGCTCAGTCGAGTAGCTGCTCGGTTTTGCCTCGGCAGGGCCGAGTGCACCCCGCTCGCCAACACCGCTCGGCAGACGGCTCTCAGCTGCCGAGATCGGCTCAGTCGAGTAGCTGCTCGGTTTTGCCTCGGCAGGGCCGAGTGCACCCCGCTCGCCAACACCGCTCGGCAGACGGCTCTCAGCTGCCGAGATCGGCTCAGTCGAGTAGCTGCTCGGTTTTGCCTCGGCAGGGCCGAGTGCACCCCGCTCGCCAACACCGCTCGGCAGACGGCTCTCAGCTGCCGAGATCGGCTCAGTCGAGTAGCTGCTCGGTTTTGCCTCGGCAGGGCCGAGTGCACCCCGCTCGCCAACACCGCTCGGCAGACCGGACGGTCACCTATACGAGTAGTAACCCGGCCCGACAGCGCTTAACTTGGTGGATGTGACGGGAACCGGTGTTACCACTGCGGAAAGGCCGCTGGCGCAAATCCGAAATGCCGGTACATCAGTAACAGATGTGACGGTCAGAACTTTGAACGTGAGTAGACAAACGTGCATGCACTGTGATGTACAGGTGCCCTAGGTCAGTTTGCGGGATAGAGTTCCGTGCGTGTTGCATTCGGCCGGTCAATACAGGGACAGTTTGTGGTGTCGGTGGATGACGCTCGAGTCGTCGTCCCACGATGTACCGTATGTGCTCCGCTGGACCCACATCTGGTGATCGAGCAGGCCGAAGCTACACGCCGACGCCCTGTACAGCGTGTAGTGTCAAAACAGCTGTGTGTATGGGTGAGCGTTGGAAAACACTCCATGTAATGCTGTTGGTGAGTGGCAATGCAGGTGGAATCACCAGACTGACATGGGGGTTTGCAGTCGGCGTGCGTGGGATGACCGCGGGAGCGCGTCTGCCGTCGTACGAAATCGCAACCCGGGCCGTAACTCCAGGCGTCGGTGTGCCGTGTGTCCAGCACGCAGACAGGTCGGTTGCAGGCCCTCCACTGGCTTCCTGCTAACCGACACACGGCGATGACTGGCCCCAGGCAGAACCATCTTTCGTCGGGAAACACAACAGGCGTACACCCTGACCTCCGGTGAGCTCTCGCTCGACACCACTGAAGTGGCAAATGGCGGTGGTTTGGGGTCGTCGGAACGCACGCTACGGGCCGTCTGGCTCGGAGCTACCCCCGAAGTAACCGGTTTGTAGCATAATGAAATGTTTCCCTAAGACTTTTAAGTGTATTATCTACGATAATCACGGAAGCGGACGGAATGAATTAAAATTTGTGCTGCGCCCGGGACTCGAACCTCGGTCTTTTTGCTCGCTAGGCAAGTACGGTGGTGAAGATTGCTGCACGAACTACCTAAGCTGAGTGATCTCTCCGACACGAACTTCAATTTATTTTTCCCTTACCCAGGTTGGAGTCCCAGCCGCAGCTCAAATTTCAATTCGTCTCGTGTGATTCGACGGTTAATCGTAGATAATAAAAAGAGACTTAAATGTCTGAGGGAAAGATTTAATTATCTGTAAGATCACAAACGGTACAAGGACGTCCCATTACGTCCAATGCCGGGGTGCCTGCCAGTATCGGAGAGCCCTAGCAGTAGTGACGCCGTGTGAGGGAACGAGTTTGTGTCGGGGAGGGCACTCAGCTTAGCCATACACTCGCCGCCGGTGGTGTCTGCGATGTAGCGCTGTCGTGTCGGTGCTTCACTCTCTTCTCTGACCAGTGTATAAACCATTATCTACAGGGTTTGTGTGGGGGCGTCCACGCGGGCTGACCCCCAGCTCCAGTTCGCAGTTAGCAGTTTGTGTGAGGCTGAGTGTGTGTGGCTGGTGTGTTGCAGATCGGGGGCCATGGAGGGCTACCACCAGCAGCAGCACCAGCTGCAGCAGCAGCACGACTCCTCCTACAACTCGACCAGCGAGAACGAGATGGAGTCCGACGCCGAGGACGACCCCGAGAA
>NC_060148.1:1600000-1610000 GCF_021461385.2 Schistocerca piceifrons
CGACAGATGGGGACGTTTACAGGACGACAACCGTCTGCACGAACAGTTCGATGACGTTTGCAGCAGCACGGACTATCAGCTCGGAGACCGTGGCTGCGGTTACCCTTGACGCTGCATCACAGACAGGAGCGCCTGCGATGGTGTACTCGACAACGAACCTGGGTGCACGAGTGGCAAAACGTCATTTTTTCGGATGAATCCAGGTTCTGTTTACAGCATCACGATGGTCGCATCCGTGTTTGGCGACATCGCAGTGAACACACATTGCAAGCGTCTATTCGTCATCGCCATACTGGCGTATCACCCGGCGTGATGGTATGGGGTGCCATTGGTTACACGTCTCGGTCACCTCTTGTTCGCGCTGACGGCACTTTGAACAGTGGACGTTACATTTCAGATGTGTTACGGCCCGTGGCTCTAACCTTCATTCGATCCCTGCGAAACCCTACATTTCAGCAGGATAATGCACGACCGCATGTTGCAGGTCCTGTACGGGCCTTTCTGGATGCAGAAAATGTTCGACTGCTGCCCTGGCCAGCAAATTCTCCAGATCTCTCGCCAATTGAAAACGTCTGGTCAATTGTGGCCCAGCAACTGGCTCGTCACAATACGCCAGTCACTACTCTCGATGAACTTTGGTATCGTGTTGAAGCTGCATGGGCAGCTGTACCTGTACACGCCATCCAAGCTCTGTTTGACTCAATGGCCAGGCCATTGTTACGGGCCAGAGGTGGTTTTTGTCGGTGCTGATTTCTCAGGATCAATGCACCCAAATTGCGTGAAAATGTAATCACATGTCAGTTCTAGTATAATATATTTGTCCAATGAATACCCGTTTATCATCTGCATTTCTTCTTGGTGTAGCAGTTTTAATGGCCAGTTGTGTATATTTTTATTCATATACTTCATTTCACGCCTGTTCAGTTTGAAATGAATCGCAAGGATGGCATTAGGGAGCCGCGTTTCATGCCTGTTGTAGCTCCTACTCTCAAGAATCTCAGAAACCATTTAACAGTCTCCAACCACACTGTGCTTTGCAAACCAATGGACTGCATCGAGCCGACTGTAAAAGTGCACGCTTTTGAGAGAGAGGGGAGTGGACATTGATTGGAAGCTATGAGGAAGTACTGGGTACTATGCCAAAATGAAAGCGGCACTTTGAGTAAGTAGCCCGTCAGCAGACACTTCCCTTTGCTGCGTCAAGTGCATATTTTATGACCACAGTTTTCCTGCAGTTTCAATTAATTACCTGGAGGAATAGAAATACTGAAATGTGTAGAGCTACTGAAGGCAAATACGGTGATCCTCTCCGGTTCACCACGGTGTTACGACGCCGTCTTAAAATCTGAAATTTGAGGGATGAGGTGTGTGGAAAACAACAGTATCTGTGGCCGCAACCAGAGCAGTTAACAATCACAAGTACACTCTGAGTGAAAACGGTTCCACTGTACAATGTTTCAGAAGTATTCTCGGAAACCTTTTCAGCACAGTCTGAGCACACGATCCACACCCAGATCGAGACAGCCCCACAGTGCTAAGACACTTTCGCGAGTTATTCTGGTGTGTGTGCCCTCCCTCCCTCCCTCCCTCCCCCCCTCCCACCCACGCACTATGCCGTCCCAGTCTCTACGCCACGCTGGTTCTCACGTTTCTTACTTCCTGAACACAGAGATATCGATTTTTTTTTTTTTTTGAAGAACGAAGAGGCCACCGACTCGTGGAAGGTTTCCACTACGAGTCTTCATAAAATTCCTTTCCATTGTTACGTAAAAGTTGTATATTCGTTTTCCTTCACGAAATAACTAAACCGTTCGGAGAAAAAGCAGTGAAAAACGTCGGCGACTGCGACTGCTGACGTCAACAGAGCTTCAGCCAATAACAGAGTTTTCGATCACGTGACCAAATTCTGAAATTTAATGTTTTTTAAGCTTTAATTACTTAAAAATAGCAGATACTTTACGAGAATAGGGACCGAAAACACTATTCGAACGTTGTGAACGATCAGTATGGCAGCAGTGCGAACCACTCTTTTAACACAGCGAAACAGCCCAGCCACGAGCAACGCCCCCTCAAATAGCGGCTGACTCCCCGACGCGTAACGCGTTTCGCTGACTCGCTCACTTCCTCAGCGGCGCCTCTCCACGCTGCACCTGCCTCTTCTCCACTGACCATCCACATCGCTCCAGACCAGCGACCTACGGAAACAACGTACACTGGACAGGTAGTCGCCATATTTGAAGCCAGTTTGGAGACTTGGCCGCCTTTTTTTTTTGCAACACCATGTTCGGTGATACACTGATCCTCTGCTAGCTGGGAATCGCACGGTTCTCTTTTGCTGCTGGCAGTCGCGAATGCAGCACGTTTTTATTAGGTACCTTTCTTATCTGTCCGTCTGGTACTAATTTTGCAAGTGATGTTAAACCAACTTCCTGATGAGCTAAACTTGAAATTTCAAACATACCTCACCAATCGTTTGTTAACCCTTTTACTCCCAGCAATATGAAAAAAAATTAAAAGTTTTCACAAAATTGACTTTTATCATAGTAAGCAACGAATACAAGAACAAATCGGCAAAAAGTGACCAGTCAATTGTTTCTGAGCTCTGGTTTCATTTTGGAACCACTGGGACATACTCAGTGTTAAAAAACCCAACATTTCACGAGAAACATAGCACGTAACGAGTATAATTGCAGATATTTCTTTTTCTGGCCGAGAATGGTGTACTGAACAGCATTGCATCTGTATTTACGTCTTTAGCAGACTAATGTATGGTATGCTTTTAGATTGGTCAGAACGTCCAGGTACATGTGCCAATCTCTTTATTTTCCCCTAGGCAGCATATCGGGTGCTGCAGTATGGATGCGTGAACGGAAAACAGTCTACATTGACAGGCGTCGTTCACTTTGTGGCACCAATACACCCGTGAAGAAATGTCAGGTCATAAAGTCTTTGACGTATTTGTGACATCTGTTTGACATGGAGGAATATCGACCGACCGACACACTGGTGTGCGTCTATATGAAGGTACCACATGTAAAAATACCTGTAGTTATACCTGTTGCAGTGTTATACCTTGTACTTGAAAGCAATTTCACAATTTTCCCAGACACGATCCCACACCTCGAAACGTCCGTGAACTCGTAACGTCTAAAACAAATTATAGTCCTGAGCAACAATCGGGAGCTGTCCCAAAATTTGATAAATTGGCATAAAAACTGCTCCAGTTGTTTCATTGTGAAAGCAGTAATTTACTTTACAGCAACTTTAGATGTACTTGCTTTCAGCATGTCATCTCCTCAATATGATCACTATATATAAAAAAAAAAAGACGTGCCACGATCTCCTGGAACCACGTTGCAGAAACCCCTGCCGAACCTTGGCCCGAATGCTGGAAGCGACTGCTGCAGTGCTCTACATTCGTAGAAGTACCTAGGAGTAACACTAGGTGTCTCTGTGTTGCAATACCGTCAGTCGTTTCGTGGAAAAGGCACACGGTGGTTTAGGTACTCAGAGGGTTAACTTTCTCGTGCTTTCTTGCGGGGGTCGTTCCGCAGCGGTGCCGAAAAGGTTGGTAACGCCTGACAGCTCGGCTGCCCTCATGACCGCCGTGTTGGGCGGGTAGTATCGCAATGCGTCGCAGGCGGCGCTCGATCCGACGGGCAGTGCGCGGAGGTGAATATTGCTTCTTCTCTGTCTGTCGGTTTCTGTACAGCTTTTCAACTAATTTTATACTAACTTCACAATGAACTAGAGACTTCAAACTACAAATATAGCTCAGAAACAGATGGTACAAATGGCTCTGAGCACTATGGGAGTTAACTGCTGTGGTCATCAGTCCACTAGAACTTAAAACTACTTAAACGTAACCAACCTAACGACATCACACACATGCATGCCCGAGGCAGGATTCGAGCCTGCGACCGTAGCGGTCGGACGGTTCCAGACTGTAGCGCCTAGAACCGCTCGGCCACTCTGGCCGGCCAGAAACTGATGGGACAGCTGTATTAACTCGGTTTATTGTCTGGTGTGTGGTGGAGGGTACTTTGTTTCACCAGCGTTTCCCCTTTTCCTGTTCTAGTCGCGAATGGTTGGCAGGAAGAATGGTTGGTGGCAAGCCATTGCGAGAGATCGAACCTCTCTTAAGTTTTACGTTCGCGGTATTTTCGGGAGCTACATGCAGGAGAAAGTGGTATGTTAGTTGACTCGGACGAAGAAAAATTCCAATAAACGTGACATTTACCACACCTCTCTTTCGTAATCTCATCAAAATGTTTGAAATCGATTGAGAAATTTTACATACACAAGACTAAAAAAACTGTAAATAATTATTTCAGTCAAAAAGAATATTTAATGTATCACGTTTTTAAGCGGGACTAGGAAGTATAGAAAATTTCTCTTAGCCCCCTTACAGACTCCTCGCACATGCAGATAGTCCTAAAAATTTCCCCCCGTGAAATTTTAATAACTGCGGAAATACTTCTCGGATTTGAAACGAAAGACGTGGTGTGTGTGCAGTACATAACTGATGGACTGGTAGTTAATTTTCTTACTAGTTAGTATTGCATGTGCCACACGTTTTTCGTTTTAAATCTTGGAATAATTTTCATAGCTACTAAAAATTCACAGTGACAGATTTTCAGTCCTATCTGTGTGGGACTAGGAGAAATTACTTTATACTTCCTTTTAAAATCGTAGTCACATATTACAAGCACATTTTTGTTCAAACAATTACATCTTTATTTATTGTCCTAAGACTCATTTCAAGGAATACATCGCAGTATGATTTTCCGCGTACTGTGGCATCTCGAGCAAGATATTTGCGATGTGCGGGCTGCTGCATTGTTCTGGTGACTTTACTGTCACGTAAAGGCGCGCATT
This sequence comes from Schistocerca piceifrons, assembly GCF_021461385.2. Classification (NCBI taxonomy): domain Eukaryota; kingdom Metazoa; phylum Arthropoda; class Insecta; order Orthoptera; family Acrididae; genus Schistocerca; species Schistocerca piceifrons. Next base: position 1,604,879 of record NC_060148.1, read on the forward strand.
TGCGTGATAAGCGATGTAATGCACGCAGCAGATGACGCCGAATTGCTTTGTAGCGTTTACTCAAAATCATCACACCTCTGACTTGAATGACGTATCTTGTGTTCCACGCAAAGAAGTTCTGTCTGTCGCATTTATCAAATTATATATTCTCGAAAGTCGTCGCTATTTGCAGGGAAGGCACACGATAGTAGGCATAAATAATTCTAATGCCTGATTCGAAGGCCTAATTGTCTTCGCTTCTGATTAGAGTCGGAGACCAATGTAAGGAACAAGTCGGTTCTTTCGAGAATTTGTGCAGTAAAGTTTCAATGAAATATCGTAGTTAAGGTATTTAAAGTGGATCCATTATGAGTGTTTTATGCAGACGACGCATTGTTTTTAGATACTTCTCGAGTAACGACATAGCAGAAAGTTGTAATTGCAGTGTAACTACTGACATCCAGGCTCTAAGTAGTATCGTATGGCGGGAAAAGTTGGTAGAGAGGCTAACGCGTTAGTGTGCAACTTATTTACCCTGAAAAAAAAAATAGTTCCAATTTTGGCCACCAGGTGTAGACCTGGCGCTGTATAGCGTCCCGTTGATGTCTCCGGTGCCCATACTGAAGAAACTGTGTAAACGGCCGTTTCTCACACGTTCGACTCTTTCTGCCGACCTCCTGGTCCTGACCCAGTACATACTGGGTAGTTCACATCTTCCTGGTGTTAAGTACGTTGAAACATGGGCCTTATATAAAAGAGCTTTGCAACAAGAGCTCGAAAGTAACGTACTCATGAAATAACGTAAAAATCTCGGATTTATTTTAATAGCAACCCCTATCTCCCCTGCCCGTGGCATCTGCTCTCCCTTCTCCCTCTCCCACCCACCCACCCCCCTCCTCCTCTCTTGGCAGGTCCCCGGACTCGTACACCGTTAGTGAACATTCGCGCGCCGGAGATCATCGCCTCGTGTTCTGTGTGTGCCGTCGTTTTGTGCTTAAGTGGTTCAGTGTTATTCGTTTTGTGCACCTACGTTCACGTGTGACAATTTTCGTATATGTATGTGTCGAAGTGTCTGAACAAATTTTATCTTCGACTCTACGCCCGTGAACGGCTCCATGTATTTTAAAAAGTGTTTGTCTCCGTTTATCTGCCCACCGTATTTTTTTCTCTAAATGTCTTCATTTGTATCTTTTGTGTTTCTCTGAGGCCCAAGAGCGGCTTAGTATGCTGCTGCTGGCCTGCCTGTACACAGGTTTCAAAATAACAATAAAGAAAAAAAAATTAATAGCATAACATGGAGTCATAGGAGCAACGACATACATGGGATAATTTACTACCAAAAAATCATCCATAAAGTAAGTTACAATGCGCCTAGTATATCTAAAAGTACGAGTTGTTCCCGCATCAAAATTACAGTGAATCTGATTTATAATGTGTCCTTACCATCATCATAATTTAGATACCCGAAAATGGCTTAAGGCCGAAATTGTTCAATCGTACATGAAATACAGAGAATTTTTCGAAACATACCGGGTTCTGTTACTCGGGAACTCTTTCAGCCATTCACGTGGCTGGGAATCCGCTGTGTGCGCTCTTACCTCCGCGACCAGACGCTTTCGGGAAATCGAATACACGTGGATCCTGCCTGTCGCTCTTGCTCCATGGTTCTCGGTACAGCATTTGATAAAAGGGCGAGCTGAGTTTCACCGGAGCGGTGCTCCCTGAATCCGTGCCGATTTGCAGACAGACGGCTTTCTGCGTGAAGGACGTTCGCCTCGGGCTATGCAGCAGAATGACAGGAAACGTGTAAAGCCGGCTTGCTGCCCCGGGCAGCCCGGCCGCTCGCGTGACGTTTCGGAGCGTTAGTGGCCGTCCTCAGGTGCTGGCAGTATTGGACGCCGGACACAATGCGAGACGCCGGAGCAGGCGCGGGGCGTATTGTTCGGAATTTGGGTGATTGTTCCCAGTCGACGTGGAGCTGGGGAAGACGGCAAATAAATCCCCACCGCTGCTGTTTTATATATATATAGTAATAAACTCCCCTGGCCGGGGGATGCCCCTCCCGTCCATTGTGGGAGGGTATGCAGTATACCCGGGTAGGCCTACACAGCGGGCGTCGATAGCCGTCCGCTTTGTTCCGTACATTGTGTGGCGGGCGTTATTGTAGCCGAGGGGAGCGAAGGGTGCGCCGCCAGAGGCACCTGGTGGCGGCGATAGGAAACACACACAGCTCGCTGTGGCCAACTCTCTCTCTCTCTCTCTCTCTCTCTGTGTGTGTGTGTGTGTGTGTGTGTGTGTGTGTGTGTGTGTGTGTGTGTGTGTCCGTCACACATCATCAGGGTAGCAGGGCTGTTTTTTCGATCAGTTTTTGTCAGCTTTGCGCCTGGTTCGTACTCCGTTGATTCCGTATTTCTAGATTTCCGGAAAGCTTTTGACACCGTTTATCACAAGCGACTTCTAATCAACCTGCGGGCCTACGGGGTATCGTCTCAGTTCTGCGATTGGATTCGTGATATCGTGTCAGGAAGGTCGCAGTTCGTAGTAATAGACGGCAAATCGTGGAGTAAAACTGAAGTGATATCGGGTGTTCCCCAGGGAACCGTCCTGGGACCTCTGCTGTTCCTGATCAATATAAATGACCTGGGTGACAATCTGAGCAGTTCTCTTAGGTTGTCCGCAGACGATGCTGTAATTTAGCATCTAGTAAGGTCATCCGAAGAACAGTATCAGTTGCAAAGCGATTTAGAAAAGATTGCTGTACGGGGTGGGAGGTGGCAGTTGACGCTAAATAACGAAAAGTGTGAGGTGATCCACACGAGTTCCACACGAGTTCCAAAAGAAATCCGTTGGAATTCGATTACTCGATAAATAGTACAATTCTCGAGGCTGTCAATTCAACTAAGTACCTGGCTGTTAAAATTACGAACAACTTCAGTTGGAAAGACCACATAGATAATATTGTGGGGAAGGCGAGCCAAAGGTTGCGTTTCATTGGCAGGACACTTGGAAGATGCAACAAGTCCACTGAAGAGACAGCTTACACTACACTCGTTCGTCCTCTTAGAATATTGCTGCGCGGTGTGGGATCCTTACCGGGTGGGATTGACGGAGGACATCGAAAGGGTGCAGCTAGTTTTGTATTATCACGTAATAGGGGAGAGAGTGTGGCAGATATGATACGCGAGTTGGGTTGGAAGTCATTAAAGCAAAGACGTTTTTCGTCGCGGCGAGATCTATTTACGAAACTTCACTCACCAACTTTCTCTTTCGAATGCGAAAATATTTTGTTGAGCCCAACGTACATAGGTAGGAATGATCATCAAAATAAAATAAGAGAAATCAGAGCTCGAACAGAAAGATTTAGGTGTTCGTTTTTCCCGCGCGCTGTTCGGGAGTGGAATGGTAGAGAGGTAGTATGATTGTGGTTCGATGAACCCTCTGCCAAGCACTTAAATGTGAATTGCAGAGTAATCATGTAGATGTGGATGTTGGTTATTGAGAGTTTGGTCGTATGTAAAATCAGTATGTGGGCCAAAGTCATCTATTCGTTCTCGCAGCGACCACGCCTTCACCGAAACGGAAGATACCAGAGAGAAGCCCGAAATACTGCATTCGGTCTTCTGAAGTTCTTTCACCGCGGAAGATCGAAACACAATCGTCCCGAGAACGTCGAAATGGCGGATACTGAGGAACTGCGGAACTGAAAAGCAGTGGAAAGGATTCAGGACCAGATCAGATACATGTAAGATTCCATAAAGATTGTGCGAAAGACCTTCCTCCCCTTGTAGCAGTAGTTTAGCGTAGATCGAGAGAGCGACGAAAGGTACCTAACGATATGGAAAACAGCGCAGGTCATTCCCGTTTTTAAGAAAGGCCGTAAGACAGATCCACACAACGATAGACCTATATCGTTGACGTCAATCTGTTGTCAAATTGTGGAACATGTTCTATGCTCAAGAATTGACCTTTTTGGAAAATGAACATTTCGTCTATAATAATCGACACGGATTCCGTAAACAGAGATCCTGCGAAACGCGCTGCTCTGTGTTCCTCACGCCGTGTTCATTGATTTCAGTGAGGCGTTTGGAACGGTCCCGTCGGCTGTGGTGTCCGAGCGGTTCTAGGCGCTTCAGTCCGGAACCACGCGACTGCTACGGTCGCAGGTTCGAATCCTGCCTCGGGCATCGATCTGTGTGGTGTCCTTAGGTTAGGTTAGGTTTAAGTAGTTCTAAGTTCTACGGGACTGACGACCTCAGATGTTAAGTCTCAAAGTGCTCAGAGCCATTTGAACAGTCCCGTACTGCCGTTGAATGAAAAAAGTAGTCTACGAGCTGACGCAGTATCGGAGCAGATCTGCGATTGGATTGGACACTTTCTAGCAGACAGAAGTCAACACGTCGCTCTTAACGGAACTAAATCGACATATGTAAACGTAATATCCAGAGAACCACAGGGAAATGTGATGGGACCGTTGCTGTTTATGGTCCGTTGATAGTGACCGGGCCAAATGTCTCACGAAAGAAGCGTCAAACGAAAAACCTACAAAGAACGAAACTCGTCTAGCTTGAAGGGGGAAACCAGATGACGCTGTGGTTGGCCCGCTAGATGGCGCTGCCATAGGTCAAACGGATATCAACTGCGTTTATTAAAATAGGAACCCCCATTTTTTATTCGTGCAGTACGTAAAGAAATATGAATGTTTTAGTTGGACCACTTTTTTCACTTTGTGATACATGGCGCTGTAATAGTCACAAACGTATAAGTACGTGGTATCACGTAACATTCCGCCAGTGCGGACGGTATTTGCTTCGTGATACATTACCCGTGTTAAAAGGGACCGTCTACCAGTTGCGGAAGAGGTCGATATCGTGTTGATGTACGGCTATTGTGATCAAAATACCCAACGGGCGTGTGCTATGTATGCTGCTCGGTATCCTGGACGACATCATGCAAGTGTCAGAATCTGGAATCTCAAAAACGTCGGTGTTGAGAATGCTACATCAATACCGACTGCATCCGTACCATGTTTCTATGAACCAGGAATCGCATGGCGACGACTTTGAACGTCGTGTACAGTTCTGCCACAGGGGACAAGAGAAATTACGGGACGATGACAGATTTTTTGCACGCGTTCTATTTAGCA